>NC_091950.1:398823008-399116343 GCF_031021105.1 Erythrolamprus reginae | reverse complement strand
ATTGGGGCAGAGAGAAATTCTTACAGGCTTTCACTATTCTGTTATTCTATACACTACATACTACAGCAATACACAAAACTCTAGAAATCCTTTCTCTGCCAGTTGCTTCGACTTGCCTACCTCAAAGGCAACCTTTATCTCATCAATCTTAAAAGCCACTCAGAATTTCTCTCATCCCCTTGGTCGATTTTGTACAGATTAAAAGATAGTGGATAGCAGTTAATGGATTATCATTTCCATTATTTTTAGAGCCCCAGGATGTAAAATGAGTGAGCATTTTATTTTCCTATAATAGGATGCCAGAAAGTTGATTCAGAACAAAATATTTACTTCCCAACATATACAACTTAGACTCTTAGCTAAGAATTTGGCAATAGTCTCTCAGACATCAACATGATATAACTCGGTAAGAATTTTTATTGCAAACTAGAACGAAGCCATATGAAACAGTTAATTGCCTTCTGTTGATGTGTGGATGCAATTCCCTCTTATACCAGAGAAGGTAAAGCTGTTTTTTTTCTTCTGACTTCGCCCTATTTTAGCCTTTCATCCCCTGTCCAATTGTCTTTCCTTTCTTTCACCTATCTTATATATTCTCTTCCTTTCATATATCATCTCCTCTAAGTTCACTTTCACCCTCTTTTATATTATCACATGTCTATTTTCTTCCTATGTATTTATGTATTGGACAAATGAAAAATAAAAATAAATTAAAAAATATTCTCTGAACTGTATATTACGACCCTGCAACTGAGCAATTGTTGGTTGTTGACATAAGTAACATTTCTGTCCTGAGGCCCACTGCCTCTCAGTTTATATCTCATTCTCTCAACAGAATGTAATACTTTATTTGGTTTGTCATTTGTAAATATTTGTCCTCATGCAACAAAACAGATCTTGAGCTACAAAACTCCTGGCCAAGGCCAAACTCATGCATTCACAACTCCTCTTGTAATAAATTACTACACAATCAGCCTTTTGGACAAGCAAGGAGTAACGTCACTTCCTACACATACACATACAGCTGTCCCTGGAAATTTAAATATAGGAGTACTTCAAAATTTCTGAAGTGTTTATAAAGCTCTTAACTAAACTTTTATGAGGATATTGTATGGAATATGGCTTCAGAAGACATATAAAGTCTACTAGAAAAAGAGCTGGGGAGGGAAAGGTTTAGAAGGGGCATTGGTCCTACTTGATATGCCTCTTCTATGATGGTAGATATAGCAGCCATTCATGGGTTAATCCAGACTGCTGGGTGATTGGACTGAACCTGCCAAAGCTTCTATTTATGTTGATGAGGTCCTGGCTCCAGTTTTGATCAAAGAAGTGAAGTGGCACGCTCTGTTGTGCTAGACACTATACTAACCATCCAAAACAAAGCCAACTTACACCCACACACAAATAAAGGGTGGGGCTAGCTGCTATATATACCATTGTAGAAGAGGCGTATCAGATAGGACTAACCCCCCTTCTCCCTCATGGTAGATACAGGAGCCATGCATGGGACGTACCCAAGATGAATGTTCACTAGGGGAGGGCCCAGTAAATTGGCAAAGACCTAATCTCGCACCACCTGCTGTAGGACGCTCCAACCAAATGCCGCTTCCACCAATATATAGGAATCATTTATTTATTTATTTATTTGTTTGTTTGTTTGTTTGTTTGTTTGTTTGTTTGTTTATTTATTTATTTTGTCCAATACACAATGAGGGTTTTAGTGGGTATATATCTATATACACATAGTAAAATACATGATGACGGTTATAGAGGAGATACTCATAGTAAAATGTATCTAAGAAAGAATAGAAAAGAAGATATAGGGATAGAACATATCAATGAAAGAATAGAAGAAGAGATATAGAAATAGAAGAAAGGTATAGGAGATATAGGAGAGCAATAGGACAGGGGACGGAAGGCACTCTAGTGCACTTGTACTCGCCCCTTACTGACCTCTTAGGAATCTGGATAGGTCAACCGTAGATAATCTAAGGGTAAAGTGTTGGGGGTTTGGGGATGACACTATGGAGTCCGGTAATGAGTTTCACGCTTCGACAACTCGGTTACTGAAGTCATATTTTTTACAGTCAAGTTTGGAGCGGTTAATATTAAGTTTAAATCTGTTGTGTGCTCTTGTGTTGTTGTGGTTGAATAGGCGTTGATTGCTTACCTGAACGCCTCTTCTCGTACGGTGAGCGGGTACAGCAGTCACATGGGTTGCTCATGTCCAATCCGGTGGAACTGAGCCTAGTGTTAAAAAAGCTTGCTGGATCCGCCCCTTCCCCAGAATTCGCGAATCCGTAGACTAGGCTCAGATGTGAAGCTCTTTAGTGTTCAACTCTCATTGTTAGAGGAAAGAAAGGTTATAGACAGAATAGAAGACACATACAAGGGCGGGAAGTGACTGCTGTACCCGCTCACCGTACGAGAAGAGGCGTTCAGGTAAGCAATCAACGCCTATTCTCCGTACTGAAGGAGCGGGTCCAGCAGTCACATGGGACATACCCAATAGATGGTCCCTAGGGTGGGATTAGATTGCTATCGTGAGAGATAACGGATTGGAGTACCCTTCTGCCGAAGGCAGCGTCCGCTGAGGCGTAAGAATCAATCTTGTAGTGCCTGATGAAGGAATTTGGCGAGGCCCAAGTGGCTGCTTTGCAGACCTCCTCCAACGGGGCTTGAGTCGCCCAAGCAGCCGAGGTGGCTGCGCTCCTGGTGGAATGCGCTGTGATGTTCCTTGGAACTGAGAGGGCGGCCGATTCGTAGGCCTTAGATATAGTCCCTCTGATCCAACGGCCTATCACTGTAGAAGACACTTTGGCCCCCATGACTCTGGGATGATAGGCTATAAAAAGTGCTTCTGACCTCCGAAAGGGTCCTGTGCGTTGGATATAGATCCTCAGCGCTCTAATGAGATCCAGGGTGTGCCATCTAATTGCTAAGGGATGGTCCCGTTGGAGGCAGAAGGAAGGTAAAACAATATCCTGGGTTCTGTGGAACATGGAACTGACCTTGGGTAAGAAGGTAGGGTCCAGTCGCAAGACTACCTTGTCCTGATGAAATTGGCAGAGGTCCTGCCTGATTGAGAGGGCAGCCAACTCCGAAATGCGTCGGGCAGAGGTAATAGCCACCAGGAATGCCACTTTAAAGGATAGGAACCTGAGGGACGCCGATTTTAAGGGTTCGTATGGTGCCTGCGTAAGGGAATGGAGAACCCGTGGCAAATCCCAGGATGGATACCTGTGGACCTTGGAAGGTCTGAGGTTGGCTATACCCTTGAGGAATTCCTGAACTTCTGGAAAGGACCGGAGAGGCTGTCTGCGGGGCCCCGCTAGGACAGAGGAAATGGACACCAGATGACGCCGGAGGGTGCTGGTGGAAAGTCCTTGATGGAAGCCTTGCATAAGGAAGGAAATGATCCTGTGTATGGGGATGCACAGGGGAGAGAGACCCTCCTGTAGACACCACTGGTGAAACCTGGACCACGTATGGTCGTAGATTCGATTGGTCGAGCCCCTTCTGGCCTTTAAGATGACCTCCACTGTATCGGGGTCATGGCCACGCAGTTCTAAGTCTCTCCTGATAACAGCCAGGCGGTGAGGTGGAACCACTCCGGGTCTGGATGGAATGAGGCCCCCTGCCGCAGCATATCCCCCGAAACGGGGAGTCGCCAAGGGTCCTGGACGGACAACTGTTGGAGATCCGCGAACCAGGGCCGGCGGGGCCAATGAGGGGCGATTAGGATTACTCGGGCCCTCTCGGTGAGGACCTTGTGAATCACGTCCGGGAGAATTGGAATTGGAGGGAATGCGTAGAGTAGGCCTGGAGGCCATGGACTCCGGAGGGCATTGATTGCTTCCGCTCCCGGGGATGGAAATCTGGAAAAGAAGCGAGGGAGTTGGGCGTTCGCATTGGTCGCGAAGAGATCCAGAACTGGTAGGCCGAATCTGAGGCTGATTTGATGGAACAGGTCTTGATGGAGATTCCACTCTCCGGGGTCTATCGTTGCTCGAGATAGCCAATCCGCCTGGACGTTGAGGCTCCCCGAGATGTGGTCGGCTAGGAGCGACCGAAGATGTTTTTCCGCCCAAAGGCCTAACTTGAGGGCCTCCCTCATGAGGGCCTTGGATCTCGTGCCCCCCTGTCTGCAGATATGGCTTTTCGTGGCGATGTTGTCGGTGAGAATGAGAACGTGTCGGTTGGGGATGCGAGGAGAGAATTGCTTCAGAGCCAGGGAGACGGCTCTTAACTCTAGCCAATTGATTGGCTTGGAAGCTTCCTCCGGGGACCACGTGCCCTGGGCTATCATCCCCTGGGCGTGGGCGCCCCATCCCGATAGACTGGCGTCTGTGGTGATGACAAATTGATCCGGGCACCTGAAAGGGGATCCTTTGTCCATGGCCGGAGACTTCCACCACTTGAAGGATCTGCGAACAATTGGTGGGATGACAATGCGACGGCTTGAGTTGCTGTGCCCCGATCTCTGAAAGGGTAATAGGAGCCACTGAAGTTCCCTAGCATGAAGGCGAGCCCAAGGAATGATGCCTATGCATGACACCATCTTCCCCAAAAGGGAAGACAGGGATACTATGGAAACTGAAGGTTGAGATAAAATGCGTGAAATTAACTCCCCTATACTGATCTTTCTCTCAGGAGAAAGAAAGACCTGGGAAGCTTCTGAATTAATAATGGATCCCAGGTGTAAAATGGATGTGGAAGGTTGGAGGTGACTTTTGTCAAAGTTGATGGAAAACCCATGGTCCTGTAGAACCGACATGGTGACAGAAAGGTCTGCTTTCACTTTCTCTAGGGAGTTCCCATGAACTAAAATATCATCAAGGTAACATAAAATGTGGATGGGTGACGCCCGGATATAGGCCGCCAGGGACCCCAAGAGCTTTGTAAAGACCCGAGGGGCCGAGGAAAGGCCAAATGGCATGGCCCTATACTGGAAATGCCTGCCCTGAAAGGAGAAACGTAAAAATTTTCTGTGGCATTTGGCTATAGGAATATGGAGGTAGGCCTCAGTGAGGTCTAAAGAAACCATGAAATCTCCCGGGTGGATGGCGGCCAAAATGGATGATAAGGAGTGCATCTTAAACTTCCTATATTTGATGAATAGGTTCAGCTTCTTTAAATCCAAAATAGCTCTCCAACCTCCGGAGGATTTTGGAACCATAAATAGGATGGAATAAAAACCTAGGCCCCTCTGACCGGGGGGAACCGGTTGAATGGCTCTGATGGACAATAAGTGGGAAATGGCCTCCTCCATACGATTACAATCTGAGGAAGACCTGAGAGAAGGGCAGGAAATAAAACGTTTAGGGGGGGGAGAAGTAAATTCTAAAAGAAGGCCTTTTTGAACAGTGTCAATGACCCAGGGGTCCTTGGAGGTGAGACGCCAATTAGAGGCGAAATAGGCTAGGCGGCCACCTATGGGAATCGAGGAAGAACTACCATCTAGGTTTTTTTGAAGCCCTATTAGAGGACGCTCCCCTTTGGAAGCGAAAACCTCTGCCCCTGGAGTTCCTACCTTGGGAACGAAAGCGGGGGGAATACTGACCTGGGGTTCTCTGATAGGAAGCCGCTTGATCTTGTTGACGCCCTGGGCGACGAAAGGACTGCATTTTGGTGGCCTTTTTGGTGGTTGGACCCAATACCTTCTTCTTGTCCGTGGTTTCCGTGAGGAGTGGATCCAGAAGATCCCCGAAAAGAAGGTCGCGCTTCAAGGGTCCCAGAGATAACTGCCACTTCTGACGTACTCCTGCTTGCCAAGGGCGAATAGGCGTTGATTGCTTACCTGAACGCCTCTTCTCGTACGGTGAGCGGGTACAGCAGTCACATGGGGTTGCTCATGTCCAATCCGGTGGAACTGAGCCTAGTATTAAAAAAGCTTGCCGGATCCGCCCCTTCCCCAGAATTCGCGAATCCATAGACTAGGCTCAGTTGTGAAGCTCTGTAGTGTTCAACTCTCATTGTTAGAGGAAGAAAGAGATAGAAAGGTAAAGAAGACACATACAAGGGCGGGAAGTGACTGCTGTACCCGCTCACCGTACGAGAAGAGGCGTTCAGGTAAGCAATCAACGCCTATTCTCCGTACTGAAGGAGCGGGTCCAGCAGTCACATGGGACATACCCAATAGATGGTCCCTAGGGTGGGATTAGCTTGCTATCGTGTGAGATAACGGATTGGAGTACCCTTCTGCCAAAGGCAGCGTCCGCTGAAGCGTAAGAATCAATTTTGTAGTGCCTGATGAAGGAATTTGGCGAGGCCCAAGTGGCTGCTTTGCAGACCTCCTCCAACGGGGCTTGAGTCGCCCAAGCGGCCGAGGTGGCTGCGCTCCTGGTGGAATGCGCAGTGATGTTCCTTGGAACTGAGAGGGAGGCCGACTCATAGGCCTTAGATATAGTCCCTCTGATCCAACGGCCTATTACTGTTGAAGACACTTTGGCCCCCATGACTCTGGGATGATAGGCTACAAAAAGTGCTTCTGACCTCCGAAAGGGTCCTGTGCGTTGGATATATATTCTCAGCGCTCTGGTGAGATCCAGGGTGTGCCATCTAATTGCCAAGGGATGGTCTCGTTGGAGGCAGAAGGAAGGTAGGACAATATCCTGAGATCTGTGGAACATGGAACTGACCTTGGGTAAGAAGGTGGGGTCCAGTCGCAAGACTACCTTGTCCTGATGGAATTGGCAAAGGTCCTGCCTGATTGAGAGGGCAGCCAGCTCCGAAATGCGTCGGGCAGAGGTAATAGCCACCAGGAAAGCTACCTTAAAGGATAGGTACCTGAGGGACGCCGATTTTAGGGGTTCGTATGGTGCCTGCGTGAGGGAGTGGAGAACCCGTGGCAAATCCCAGGATGGATACCTGTGGACCTTGGAAGGTCTGAGGTTGGCTATGCCCTTGAGGAATTCCTGAACTTCAGGGAAGGATCGGAGAGGCTGTCTGCGGGGGCCCCCTAGGACAGATGAAATGGCTGCCAGATGACGCCGGAGGGTGCTGGTGGAGAGTCCTTTATGGAAACCTTGCATAAGGAAGGAAATAATTCTGTGAATGGGGATGCACAGAGGGGAGAGACCTTCCTGAAGACACCACTGGTGAAACTTGGACCACGTGTGGTCGTAGATTCGATTGGTCGAGCCCCTTCTGGCCTTTAGAATGACCTCCACTGAATCAGGGTCATGCCCACGCAGCTCTAAATCTCTCCTGATAACAGCCAGGCGGTGAGGTGGAACCACTCCGGGTCTGGATGGAAAGAGGCCCCCTGCCGCAGCATATCCCCCGAAACGGGGAGTCGCCAAGGGTCCTGGACGGACAGCTGTTGGAGATCTGCGAACCAGGGCCGGCGGGGCCAATGAGGGGCGATTAAGATTACTCGGGCCCTCTCGGTGAGGACCTTGTGAATCACGTCCGGGAGGATTGGAATTGGAGGAAATGCATAGAGTAGGCCTGGAGGCCATGGACTCCGGAGGGCATTGATCGCTTCCGCTCCCGGGGATGGAAATCTGGAATAGAAGCGAGGGAGTTGGGCGTTCGCATTGGTCGCGAAGAGATCCAGGACTGGTAGGCCGAATCTGAGGGTGATTTGATGGAACAGGTCTTGATGGAGGTTCCACTCTCCTGGGTCTATCGTTGCTCGGGATAGCCAATCCGCCTGGATGTTGAGACTCCCCGAGATGTGATCGGCTAGGAGCGACTGGAGATGTTTTTCCGCCCAAAAGCCCAGCTTGAGGGCCTCCCTCATGAGAGCCTTGGATCTCGTGCCCCCTTGCCTGCAGATATGGCTTTTTGTGGCAATGTTGTCGGTGAGAATGAGAACGTGCCGGTTGGGGATGCGAGGAGAGAAATGCTTCAGAGCCAGGGAGACGGCTCTTAACTCTAGCCAATTTATTGGCCTGGAAGCTTCCTCCGGGGACCACGTGCCCTGGGCTATCATCCCCTGGGCGTGGGCGCCCCATCCCGATAGACTGGCATCTGTGGTGATGACAAATTGATCCGGGCACCTGAACGGGGATCCTCTGTCCATGGCCGGAGACTTCCACCACTTGAAGGATCTGCGAACACTCAGTGGAATGACAATGCGTCGATTTGAGTTGCTGTGCCCCGATCTCTGAAAAGGCAACAGAAGCCACTGGAGTTCCCTAGCATGAAGGCGAGCCCAGGGAATGATGCCTATGCATGACACCATCTTCCCCAAAAGAGAAGATAGAGTAACTATGGATACTGAAGGATTAGATAAAATGTTAGAAATTAACTCCACTATACTGAGTTTTCTCTCGGGAGAGAGAAAAACCTGGGAAGATTTTGAATCAATAATGGCTCCCAGGTGAGGAATGGAAGTGGAAGGTTGGAGGTGACTTTTTTCAAAGTTGATGGAAAACCCATGGTCCTGAAGGACTGACATGGTGACAGAAAGGTCTGATTTCACTCTCTCTAGGGAGTTCCCATGAATTAAAATATCATCAAGATAACATAAAATGTGGATGGGAGACGCCCGGATATAGGCCGCCAGGGACCCCAAGAGCTTTGTGAAGACCCGAGGGGCCGAGGAAAGGCCAAATGGCATCGCCCTATACTGGAAATGCCTGCCTTGAAAGGAAAAACGTAAAAATTTTCTGTGGCATTTGGCTATAGGAATGTGAAGGTAGGCCTCAGTGAGGTCTAAGGAGACCATGAAATCTCCCGAGTGAATGGCGGCCAAAATAGAAGACAAGGAGTGCATTTTAAACTTCCTATATTTGATGAATAGGTTTAGTTTCTTTAAATCCAAAATGGCTCTCCAACCTCCGGAGGACTTTGGAACCATAAATAGGATGGAGTAAAAACCTAGGCCCTTCTGACCGGAAGGGACCGGCTGAATGGCTCTAATGGACAATAGATGAGAAATGGCCTCCTCCATACGGTTACAATCTGAGGATGACCTGGGCGAAGGGCAGGAAATAAAACGTTTAGGGGGAGGAGAAATAAATTCTAAAAGAAGGCCTGTTTGAACAGTGTCAATGACCCAAGGGTCCTTGGAGGTGAGACGCCAATTTGAAGCGAAATGAGCTAGGCGACCCCCTATGGGAATGGAGGAAAGATTACCATCTAGGTTTTTTTGAAGCCCTGTTAGAGGAAGCTCCCCTTTGGAAGCGAAAACCTCTACCCCTGGAGTTCCTACCTTGGGAACGAAAGCGGGGGGAATACTGACCTGGAGATCTCTGATAGGAAGCCGCTTGATCTTGCTGGCGCCCTGGGCGACGAAAGGACTGCGTTTTAGTAACCTTTTTTGTGGTTGGGCCCAAAACCTTCTTCTTGTCTGTGGTCTCCGTGAGGAGAGGATCCAGAAGATCACCGAAGAGAAGGTCGCGCTTTAAGGGGCCCTGGGATAACTGCCACTTTTGGCGAACTCCCGCTTGCCAAGGGCGAATCCATAGGAGTCTTCTTGCCGTTGTAGAGGCTGCAATAGACTTAGCAGAAAATCTAGTAGATTGTAAGGTGGCATCAGCCACGTACTGGGCAGCTGCAAAGACCTTGTTGAAGTCTTGTTGACCTCTCAAGTCATCTGGAGGAATGTGCTGTTGAAGTTGGCGAAGCCACAGCAGCATGGCTCTGGAGAAGAAGGAGGCTGCTGCAGAACTTTTAATGGCCCAGGAATCAGCGGAGAAACCTCTTTTGAGCATTTGCTCGATGCGCTTGTCCTCTGGACGGAGGACTTCCTCCGCCTCGCCTGGCACAGCCGCTGCCGAGTGAAGAATTTTGACAGGTTCATCTGGTTTGGGAAAAGATAGAAGCTCTTCATAGGAAGAGGAGAGTTTATACAACTTTCTGTCCTAGGTAGAGGGATTAAGGCCAGAGGCTGGAAATTCCCACTGTTTAAGTAAGGCATCTTTAAATAATTTAGGCATAGGGATTACCTCGTTATCCTCCTGTTCCTCTGTGAAGTAAGGTAAATTCTCCTCCGGGGGATCAGTGGAAGTGGAGGCTTGTTTCTCCTGGGCCGCTAATCCCGTAGAAATTCTAGCTTTGAGGAGGAGAGATTTGAATAGTTGAGAAGGGAAAATAGTAATAGGAGGAGGGACCTTTATTTGGGATTCCTCGTCCTCAGATAAGCCCTGGAAAGGGTCTTCATCCTCCTCTACATCCTCATATTCATCTTGGGAGGACTCTGAGTCATCCTGAATAGGAGCTCTGACCGCTGGGGAAGAACCCAAGGGGCGGGAGGAACGAGAAGGAGGAAGAGGTAAAGGAAGCTCATTGATGGAGGAGAGTTTGGCATCAATGGCTTTGGACAACACAGCAAAAATAGATTGGAACTCAGGAGGTAAATTGGAAATATCAGCAGAAATGGCAGAAGAATCCCTAAAGGCCTGGGAGGATCCTGGCTGGGGGGAATCTTCCATAATATCTGGTTCCTCTGGACCTATGCCCCATAGGTTAGGTTGGGGTCTGTCTAGGTTTGGCTCATCCAGAGATAACACAGGGACCCCAGAAGGAGGCAGGCTAGAGGCCTCTGGTGGGTCTTGACTACTGATTACTTGGGCCTGCACTTTCAAACGTTTTGCTGATTTATCATGAATCTTTTGTAGGGCTAGGTCCCTTCTCTTCTCGGCCCTGGTGACCTTGGTCGAGGGGCGGGCCCCTGGAGAAGAGGAGGAAGAGGCCTGGGGGATACTAGTAATCTCATCGCCTGTAGGCCTGGCCTCTCTGGGACCTTTAGTTGTGCCTCTCTTGGGAAAGGTAGCCATAGTCTGACAATTAACAGAAGACAAGGCTGAGCCAATAATTAAATTAAAAGGAGAAGATTTCAAGGACTTCCCAAGAGGAATGGATCCTGCTTCGAGGCCTCGAAGCTGCTGAAACGTGAGGACAATCTGGGCAAACCCAGAGTTCGTGCCCCCAAATCCAGCGGGGCCAGCCTCCCTAAACTTTGCAATTAAGTAAAACCAAGGCACTCTGGTTGGAGGCTAGGCCGGTGGAGAATTTAGCCTGGGACCCCCAAGGCCCGCTCCCGGATCCACGCGGTGGACTGAGGCCTACGCGGCTGGCAGAAGGCCAACACGAGAGGCCTAGATATTTTAAGAAAGGGCGCGAAGGCCTTCGCGCCAAAAAATCGCTTCGTAGAATTTCTTAAGGGGAAAAGCGATCGACTAAGTCCAGGAGACTAAAGGCGTCCCACTCCGCAGGAGGTATTTTATAAGCCCTTAAATATATTTTTATACAATAATTAAGCAATAATCCAATAATAAATACTTGCACCAGGACCTCCAGGCCAAGGGATTAGAAGAATCCACAAGCGGCCGCAGGAATCGTAACCGGCAAAACCGCCGGGGGAAAACGAAACCGCAACTTCTCCCAAGTAAAAAAGCCTAGCCGCTTTTTATTTTTTTCCTTTTAAAACGGCTGGCGCAAATAGTGCAAGTAATACAATAAAGACAATAAATCTTACTACTTTTTTGAAGGAAAGATCGAAGGGAAGGTGTTAGAATGTTGAACGAGCTATCACATACAACCGCAGGATATGCGAACTGAGCGAATTCTGGGGAAGGGGCGGATCCGGCAAGCTTTTTTAATACTAGGCTCAGTTCCACCGGATTGGACATGAGCAACCCCATGTGACTGCTGGACCCGCTCCTTCAGTACGGAGAAGCCATAGGAGTCTTCTTGCCGTTGTAGAAGCTGCAATAGACTTGGCAGCAAATCTAGTAGATTGTAAAGTGGCATCAGCCACGTACTGAGCAGCTGCAAATACCTTGTTGAAGTCTTGTTGACCTCTCAAGTCATCGGGAGGAATATGCTGTTGAAGTTGGCGAAGCCACAGAAGCATGGCTCTGGAGAAAAAGGAAGCCGCTGCGGAACTTTTAATGGCCCAGGAATCTGCGGTAAATCCTCTTTTGAGCATCTGTTCAATCCGCTTGTCCTCTGGGCGGAGAACCTCCTCTGCTTCTCCTGGCACGGCAGCCGCCGAGTGAAGGATCTTGACAGGTTCATCCGGTTTAGGAAAAGATAGGAGCTCCTCATAGGAAGAGGAAAGTTTGTACAACTTTTTGTCCTTGGTTGTGGGATTAAGCCCAGAGGCTGGGAAATCCCACTGCTTAAGTAAGGCATCTTTAAACAATTTAGGCATAGGAATTACCTCGTTATCCTCCTGTTCCTCTGTGAAGTAAGGTAAGTTCTCCTCCGGGGGATCAGTGGATGTGGAGGCCTGTTTCTCCTGGGCCGCCAATCCCGTAGAAATTCTAGCTTTGAGGAGGAGAGATTTGAACAATTGAGAGGGAAAAATAGTAATTGGAGAAGGAACCTTTATTTGGGATTCCTCATCATCTGAGAGACCTTGAAAGGGATCCTCATCCTCTTCCATATCCTCATATTCGTCCTGAGAGGAATCTGATTCATCCTGAATAGGAGCTCTAACCATTGGGGAAGAACCCAAGGGGCGGGAGGAACGAGGAGGTGGAGGAGGTAAGGAGGGCACATTGATGGTAGAGAGTTTAGCATCAATGGCCTTGGATAACACAGAAAAAATAGATTGAAATTCAGGAGGTAAACTGGAAATATCAGCAGGAATGGCAGATGAATCCCTGAAAGCCTGGGAGGATCCTGGCTGGGGGGAATCTTCAATAATATCTGGTTCCTCTGGACCTAATCCCCATAGGTTAGGTTGGGGTCTGTCTAGGTTTGGCTCATCCAGAGATAACACAGTGACCCCAGAAGAAGGCAGATTAGGAGCCTCTGGGGGGTCATGACTACTGAGTACTTGGGCCTGTACTTTCAAACGCTTTGCTGATTTGTCATGAAGTTTTTGTAGGGCTTGGTCCCTTCTCTTCTCAGCCCTGGTGACTTTGGTCAAGGGGCGGGCCCCTGAAGAAGAGGAGGTCGAGGCCTGGGGGATACTGGTAATCTCATCGCCTGTAGGCCTGGCCTCTCTGGGACCTTGAGTGGTGCCTCTCTTGGGAAAAGTAGCCATAGTCTGACAATTAACAGAAGACAAGGCTGAGCCAAATAAACTGGATAATTAGGGAGAAGAATTTCAAAGACTTCCCAAGAGGAAAGGATCCTGCTCCTAGGCCTCGGAGCTGCTGAGACTTGAGGGCAATCTGGGCAAACCCAGAGTTCGTGTCCCCAAATACAGCGTGGCTAGCCTCCCTAAACTTTAATTAAAGTAACCAAGGCACTCTGGTTGGAGGCTTAGCCGGTGGAGAATTAAGCCTGAGCGTCCCAAAGCCCACTCCGGGATCCGAGCGGTGGACTGAGGCCTACGCGGCTGGCAGAAGGCCAACACGAGAGGCCTAGATTAAAAAAGGGCGCGAAGGCCTTCGCGCCGAAAAATCGCTCCGTAATAGAAATCTTAAAGGGGAAGCGATCGACTAAGTCCAGGAGACTAGAACAAGCGTCTCACTCCGCAGGAGGTAATTCTTAAGCCCTTTAACAATAGTACTAAATCAATGAAGCAATACTTGCACAAAGACCTCCAGGCCAAAGGATTAAAAGAATCCACAAGCGGCAGCGGGGATCGTAAACGGCAAAGAAAGCCGTGGGAAAACGAAACCGCAACTTCTCCCAAGGAAAAAAGCCGAGCCGCAAACGGCTGGCGCTATTAGTGCAAGTAAACAAATAAGGATAAACAATTCTTACTACTTTTGAAGAAAAGATCGAAGGGAAGGTGTTAGAATGTTGAACAAGCTATCACAATACAACCGCAGGATGCAAGAACTGAGCGAATTCTGGAGAAGGGGCGGATCCAGCAAGCTTTTTTAACACTAGGCTCAGTTCCACCGGATTGGACATGAGCAACCCATGTGACTGCTGGACCCGCTCCTTCAGTACGGAGAAGCTGAAGTAGTCGCCGACAGGCAGGACGTTACAGCCTATGATCTTGTGGGCAATACTTAGATCTTGTTTAAGGCGTCTTAATTCTAAACTTACAATTTTGTAATGTTGCACAAATGGTGCAGGAGAAGCCCAAATGGCTGTTAATGCCACTTTATAATGCCTTGGTAAGGTCACTTGGAATACTGCATTCAGTTTTGGTCACCATGATGCAAAAAGGATGTTGAGACTCTAGAAAAAGTGCAGAGAAGAGCAACGAAGATGATTAGGGGACTGGAGGCTAACATATATGAAGAACGGTTGCAGGAACTGGGTATGTCTAGTTTAATGAAAAGAAGGACCAGGGGAGACATGATAGCAGTGTTCCAATATCTTAGGGGTTGCCACAATTTCCTGACAGTTAGAACAATTAACCAGTGGAACAGCTTGCCTCCAGAAGTTGTGAATACTCCAACACTAGAAGTTTTAAAGAAGATGTTGGATAACCATGTCTGAAATAGTGTAGGGCTTCCTGACTAAGCAGGGGGTTGGACTAGAAGATCTACAAGGTCCCTTCCAACTGTTGCTGTTGTTGTTGTTAAATAAAAACCATGTCTGAGCTTCTAACACAACCCAAAAACTACTTTCCCCATCTCTCACAGAAGACTACAGACACCTCCAAGCTGCTGACATTCACTCTGTCATGCAATCACATCACTTCAGAATTAATCTGAGGATCTGAACCTGTGATATCACTATAGAGGAAAAAAATCTACTTTCTTACAAAATTATGTGGCAGTTCCTTATTTGTACAGGGCCACATCCACTTCAAGTGCTTCAACTTACAGCTTTCTCTCCATGAAAACACAGCATCCGCCCTCAAGGAAAACTCCAAATCACACTTTGATGGAAAACCTTAAATATAAAATAGAGACAGCTGTTTTGCTGCTTCTTCTCAGCAGAGCTCCGTGCTTTGAAGTCCTGCTGATGTGCAGGAGCTGCTTTATTACAAACTAATAAAAAATGGAGGAGGAGGCAAGATAGAAGCAACATACAGTATTGTTAAAATAATAACACATCAAGAAAAAAAAAGATAAATCCTATTCCTCAGTTTGGTTTTTATTCGCTAGCTATTTAGAGTAATTTGCACAAATCATTCCAAGCATGGGAAGAAAAGAAAAAAGAAAAGCATTGGCTTTTTTGTGAAAATAAAAAGGTTGGCTCTTATTAAGCCAGAATAGCTTGTTTAATGGGATGATGCATTTGTTGTTGAGTCACGGTAGAACAGGTGATAGGTTTCTTTAGGGTAGCAATAAAACACCAGCTGTGCTGCTTTGCAAATTCTTAGCTGGGAAGATCAAGAGAACATGTTCAAATTCTGAACTCAACCTTCATCTGGGCATCTGAGGTTGAATAGAATAGAATCAAAGGGCTGGAAGGGAACTTGGAGGGCTTCTAGTCCAACCCTCTGCCTAAAGAAAGTCTAGTTTGTTTGGCTCTGGCATAGTGCAAATGTATGCAACCATCTGCCAAAAGCCCTACCTGGCCATTTATTGCGATCCTGTAAATTAAATTACCTAGGGTGGCAGATTACCTAAAGTAGTTAGATATGTAAAGGATATGATATGTAAAGATATGTAAAGTTTTGGAAAATGCTATTTGAAAACCTTTCTGTAAAACTGGACATTTGGGGAGAAAGTTAAACAAATGCCTTATTTATTTTATACGTCTCTTCACTGATTTAAGCTCATTTTGCTATTTTAGGAATATTCAAATGTGCAACTCTGTTTACTCGCAGTTGTCAAGTTTGGTATATTTGTTACATGTAAAAGTACAATTCAGACAGGCAACAATTATAGTTACTAATTTAATTTACATCAAAAATGTTTAATTTTTTGTATAAGCTGTGGGAGAATTCTGGACTCTCTCAATGCTGTCAGTTTGGTAAGACAGAAAAAAAAACGAAGCTAAGAAGCCACCCACAAAACCATCTAGATCAGGGGGCTCCAACCTTGGCAACGTTAAAGACTTGTGGACTTCAACTCCCAGAGTTCCTCAGCCAGCTTTGTGGACTTTAATTCTGGGAAATAAAAGCCCACAAATCTTAAAGTTGCCAAGTTTGGAGACCCCTGATCTAGAGACATGTCTTTCGAGGTCAAAGAAAAGCTGACCCAGCAAATCAGCAACGAATACACCCACAAGCAAACTGGCCACTGAAATAATCTTCCTTCCTAGCAAACTAACAGCAGTGCCCAGAGGGAGTGGATGGAATCCAAAATAAAAACAGTTCTCTCTTGCACTGGACATTTGTATTATCTTGCTTGTCCACCAGCTACAGAAATGGAAAAGCTGCACCATTCAACAGTCTTGTATAGTAATAGCCTTTCTATTCTAAGTTAATAGAAAACATTTTGGAGCAGTAAATGGCGACAGTGTACAAGCACCTCTTCTTGTTGTTTTCATTATTCCAAAACAAAATATTTCGTTGCAGGGTTTTTTCTCTTACAAAAAATATTTCAATGCTTTCCCATTTTTAAAAAGGCCCAGAGGAATGGGGAGGAAAAACAGGGTTTTTCCCCCCAATTCATTACATGTTTTCTCCCAAAACATTCTTAATTCTTTTAAGTGCAGTGTTTATTATTATTCCTTACATTTTTTTCTCCTTGTCTCATCCTATTCTATTTGGCACCTTTGCTCTCACATTTCATAAATCCCGTTGTGGGTCGTAATCCTGTTTATGGCTTATTGTGTTGCGTCAATCCAGGCAGTTGTGCCTTATTCCCCACCCACCCAGCCCAAAAAATAAATTCAATATGCCTGGGCTAACAGGGGTCCATAACATAAGAACATAAGAAGAGCCATGCTGAATCAGGCCAAAGCCCATCGAGTCCAGCATTCTGTGTCACACAGTGGCCCACCAATTGTCCATGGGGACCTTGAGCAGAAGGAGAAGGCAAAACCCTCCCTTTCCCTGGACCCCCAACAAGTGGTACTCAAGGGAATCCTGCCTGCCTCAACCAACATAGAGGCGGCACATGGACATCTGTTTCAATAACCATCTATATGCTTGGCATCCATGAATCTGTCTAATCCTGCCTTGAAGCTATCCAGGCTGACAGCTGTCACAACCTCTTCTGGAAGTGAATTCCATAAACCAACGACCCTCTGGGAGGAGAAATATTTCCCTTGATTTGTCCTCACTTTCTTACCTATGAGCTTTAGGGAGTGCCCCCTTGTCCTAGTATTGTGTGATAGAGAAAAGAATTTTTCTCTATCCACCTTTTCTATCCCATGCATGATTTTATACACTTCGATCAAGTCACCCCCTAAACACCGTCTTTCAAGGCTGAAGAGACCAAGATGTTGTAACCTGGTATCATAAGGGAGGTGCTCCATTTCCTTTATCATTCTTGTTGCCCTTTTTTGCACCTTTTCCAATTCCATTATATCCTTCTTGAGGTGCGGTGTCCAGAATTGTACACAGTACTCCAAGTGTAGTCTCACCATTGATTTGTACAGAGGCAATACAACACTTGCTGACCTATTTTCGATTCCCTTCCTAATCATGCCAAGCATGGAATTTGCTTTTTTTTACGGCTGCTGCGCACTGGGTTGACATCTTCATTGAGCTGTCCACCAAAACCCCAAGATCCCTTTCTTGGGTTGTCTCAAAATTTTTTGTCTCCCTAGCTATAATTGGGGTTCTTTGCCCCGATGTGTGCTCTGTCGGGCTCTCTGGTACACTCCTCCCAAAAATTCACAGGTACAAATTTCAGACACACACACGTTTGAAAATTCAAAACAATGTTCTTTATAATGAAAATTCACTTAACCTAAGCCCTCTTTTGGTATAGCAAAGAGCACTAGTCTCCAAACAAACTGGTAATTTGTACAAGTCCCTTATCAGTTCTGTGATACTTAGCTTGCAGCTGTGAGGCAATTCACAGTCCTTATTCTTTCACAAAGTGAAACACACTTTGCTCTGGTTTAGTTTCAAAGTGGGGAAAAATCAGCACACAAAAGGTCAAAGTCAGTAAAGCAGTCATGAAACACAACGATCAGATAATCCTCCACAATGGCCAAACCCACAGGCTGCTATTTATAGCAGCCTCACTAATTACCACAGCCCCACCCAACCACAGGTGGCCATTTTCTTTGATAATAATCTCTCTGTTGTTGTTGCTTATGCATCCCTCTCCACATGCGTGGCTGTATCATTAACTCTTGTTCCGAATCCAAGGAGGCGCTAGATAATTGATCTCCTTCTGAGCTGTCTGCCACACTCTCCTCCTCCCTGTCACTCATGTCTTCTTGGTCAGAGGAGCCTTCATCATCAGATTCCACTGGGGATGGGGGGCAAAACAGGCCTGCAGCATGTGGATGTCTCCCCCACATCCACAGTCCTTGGGGCAGGAGCTGGGCCAGAGCTAACCACAACACCTTGCATAACTTTTCAGATATCAGGCACTATCCATGATTTTGTAAATATCCCTTCCTTCCTCCCCCGACAACAAATTTTAAAGATTTGTTGAAATGTCACCCAATCTCACAAAAGGACAGTGTTCTCACTGCCACATTTGATTTCAACCCAGATTTTGCAAGATACTCCTCTCTCCCACAATATTCTGACTGTGCAATGAAAACAAAATAGCTTAAAATCTTTAGGATCCTGTGGAGGCCCTCTGGGATGTAATAGATAAAATGAAGCAACGAGCATCAGGCTGCCCAGCTCTTGGCTTCTCTGGTGCATGAACTCAATCTCTAATCAAAGTGGATGTTATTAATCTTGAAGTCCCCAAACTGAGTTGATATGCCAAATGAAAGTCAGGCGCCTCAGCATCCCAGCCATAAAGATCAGGATGTGGTACTTAAAACTGCCAGAATTTAGCACAGTGGTTTCCTCTGTGAAAGGTCGATTCATGCCATTTCAGTTGTCAATTAAGTCATGATTTTAAAATTATCACACACCAAAAAGACTCTTTTAAAATTCCTTGTTTATTTTACTCTAGAAGTGTTACATGCTGTGCTTCATTTCCCTGTCATTCCGAGATTGATTGTAAGAATGAACTATAGCTCCTAGAACAAGAGAATGCCATTAAAGAACAATACTCTTTTGCAACACATGTCAAAATAATGGATCTACCTGTCTTTTGTATTGCAAAACTGTACCTCTTTAGTGATAAGGGAATGTTAAGTGACCATGCAGATAGACTTTCTCCAGGAGCATATGACCCCCAACTTGGCCCTTCAGCTCTTTGATGTGAAACCATCAAAAACAAATTTTTAAAAAGAAAAAGTTTCTTTGTTTATGAATATACAAATCCTCGCAACCAACCAACACTCAGTAAAAGATCTTGGAATACTAATATCAAATGACCTAAGTGCTAAAGCCCACTGCAACAATATCGCCAAAAAGGCTTCCAGAGTTGTTAACCTGATCCTACGCAGCTTCTGCTCCGGCAATCTCACACTTCTGACTAGAGCCTACAAAACCTATGCCAGACCCATTCTCGAATACAGCTCATCTGTCTGGAACCCACACCACATCTCAGACATCAACACTCTTGAAAACGTCCAAAGATATTTCACCAGAAGAGCCCTCCACTCGAAACAGAATACCCTACGAAAACAGACTAACTATCCTGGGCCTTGAAAGCTTAGAACTACGACGCCTAAAACACGATCTGAGTATTGCCCACAAGATCATACGCTGCAACGTCCTTCCGATCAACGACTACTTCAGCTTCAACAGCAACAACACATTCAAACTCAATATTAATCGCTCCAAACTTGACTGTAAAAAATATGACTTTAACAATCGAGTTGTCAAAGCGTGGAACTCATTACCGGACTCAATAGGGTCAACCCCTAACCCCCAACATTTCTCCCTTAGACTCTCCACGATTGACCTCTCCAGGTTCCTAAGAGGCCAGTAAGGGGCGTACATAAGTGCACTGATGTGCCTATCGTCCCCTGTCCAATTGTCTTTCCTTATCCCTTTTATCTTATATATTCTCTCCTCTATACATATTCTCTTCCTATCTACTTCTCTTCTTTTTACTTCCTATCTTTATATATATTACTTATTGCCTATTCTCTTTCACATGTATTGTATATTGGACAAAGAATAAATAAAATAAATAAATAAATATTTTCTGTTTCATTTCAATTTATGAATGGTTATGAAATTTCATCTCAAAACTCTGGAGCTCAAAAATGCAAAGAAAAAGAGAAACGAGTCAGCTGAAGCTGGAATTGGTAATGCTTAGGCCCTAGTTACTGTTCCTGATTTCTACAGCTGATGGTGGCCTTTCCTTCCTTCCTTCCTTCCTTCCTTCCTTCCTTCCCTCCCTCCCTCCCTCTCCCTCCCTTCCCTATTTCCTACAAGAATTGCTTGGCTAGATTTTCTTGTAGGCTGCTGCAAGGTTTCCCAACAATTCTTTTTTTCAGTAAGATCCGAAGAAGGCAGAGAACATAGCAGAGGGTGTTCAAAACTTGGGGTGAGATTGTGCCAAAGTTGGAGCCAACCCTGAGTTCTTGGCAGTCAAAGTCCAGGGAAGGAATGGACATCTCCGTTGGCTAGCTAATTAGAAGAGCTCATGCGGTTTGAGAAGGAGCATCTATTTGTTCCGTTTCTGAACATGGACCGAGACCAAACAATTGAGATTATTTTTGTTGGGGGGAATTGGGATCAGTTGGGGACAGCCTTTACAAACACCTTTGGATTGATTCGCATTTGATTTCATGGACTCTAACCCTGTTGTTGACCTTATTTGCACTCACGGATTATTTTGATGGATGGACTTTTATTCATAGCAAGGATGTTGACTCACAAAATTATATTGCTTGTCTCACTTGGATTAATTGCCAGCCAATTTATTTGTTTTTCTAACTCTACACAAAGTGTATGCTTGTATTCAGCTTCCACCACAACAATACATGAGCACACAACAGATACAAACTTAAAGTGAACTGCTTCAAACCTGACTGTAGAAAACTTGAGCAACAGAGTGGTTAATGCCTGGAACTCACTACCTGGCTCTGTGGTTTCATCACTTAACTCCCCAAACTTTACCCTTAGACTGTCCACTGTTGACCTCAGACAATTCCTAAGAGGTCCTAAATAAGGGGCATACATAAGCACACCAGTATGCCTACTGTCTCAGTCCTAATGTTCCCTCTTATCAGTATCCATTTTGTGTATATAAACTATGTTATATCTATGTATATTGCCTTTTAAAAAAAATATTTTTATTGGTTTTGCACATTAAAAAATAACATAAAACAAACATAAAACAGTGCACAGTGCATATGCCCATCACCCGACTGACAATACCCACCACCACCACCATCAATTGCGGGGGTTCAAACATTTACTAGTTTATATTCTTTTATTTCCTTAGCTCTAATTTGCATTTGTTTACTATTCAAAGAGTGATTGGAGTTTATTTTTCACATTTTCGTCACAAATTGTACTCAACATATAATCTTTCACCTTGTTCCATCGTACCATCAGCTTCTCCAATTTATTTACACCAAAGTTGTATAATCTTATTTCCATGATTTCAAAATGAATGTGATCCACCATGTACCTGTACCAATTTTGTAATGTCCATTTTTAGACTCTTTCCAACCCAATACCACTACCGCTTGAGCGCTTTCCAATGCTGCAGTTTTTATTTCTTTGAAGTCTCTTAATTCTCTTTATTTAACTAATATCGCTATTTCTTTTGTAATTATCCACTTAATATTTAACATTTTATTTATTTCATTCTGCACTTCCTTCCAAAATTTCTGAACTTCAACACATTCCCAGAATATCTATGTATATTGCCAATACAGTGATCTCTCGATTATCGCGAGGGTTACGTTCCAAGACCTCTCGCGATAATCGATTTTTCGCGATATAGTGGAAACACCATCTGCGCATGCGCGCCCTTTTTTCCCATGGCCGCGCATGCGCAGATGGTGGAGCCGGTGGCTGGGGAGGTGGATTCGCCGCCCCCACCAGCCCTTCCTGCTCTGGGTCAGAGCCGCGGAAACCTTCGGCTCGCCGAGGCTGCGTCTGACCCCTTGAAGCAAGGCTCCAAGCTCGCCTGCCGCCGCCGCTACGCCGCCGCCGCCTCAGCCACCCCCTCTGCTTCTCCTCGGCGGCGGCCAAGCGGCAGGTTTACAGTAATGGGAGACCAAAGGCGAAAAAAGAAAAGAAAAAAAAAATCCCCAAAAGAGAGGGACAAGAGGCAGGCACAAAGCGAGGGCACAAGGGGAGCTGCCCGGCAGAGGTTGCTTTTTTTCTTCTCGTGGGCAAGTGGAGGGGGGGAGAGAGAAGGAAAGAGAGAGAGAGAACCGCGGACGTATTTTTAATTTATTATTTTTTGAAAAATCGCGGTATAGCGTTTCGCGAAGATTGAGATCGCGAAAATCGAGGGACCACTGTATATACTTGACTGACAGACAGACAGACAGACAGACAGACAGACAGACAGACAGACAGACATACATAAAAATACTGACTGATTTTTTTTTTTAAAGTGTAGACTACAAATATCTAGGGATTGTTCTCCCCCCCCCCCCTTTATTATTTTTAATTGTTCATTGTTTACTTCTTTGACCTCTCTATAGGGGCATCCTTGCTATATCCTTGCATCATGCAATTCCCAAATACAATGAAGGTCTGCATGGTCATGAAACAATGGAATTTGACATGGAATACTCTGGTGGAGTTGAGATATTTTTCATTCTTTAAATTATGAGCTCTTGGTAACCTCTTGATATGGGGAGGTGCAAAGGAAAGCAAAGAACAAAAAAAAAATCACAGAGTTACAACCCTGCCCTCCTCTTGCACCGTGATATTGGTTGTAAGTGTGTGTATGTGGTACAGAGTTTTGTGACATGACACATATTTTACCATTTTGACAAAATGTTAAGTTTCTGTTCCTGCTTTTCGAACTTGTGGCACTTCAATATACAGTAGTCGGGGTAAATGCGAGGTTGAAAATATCATAGCATAATAGGTCAGCAGGGCTGCTGAGAGGATTATATTAGTGCTGAAACAAGACTAATATAGGCCCCTACTGCTTTTTTCCATCTCCTACTCAGCCTTGTTTGGCCTCTGCTGTTGCTGCTGGTGATGATGATGTCAAAAGTAAGGAGAGAGACTTCACTACAAACTGAACAAAATTTTTTAAAACCCATAACTAATAGCCAATGTGCTTTTAGAAATGCCACTGAAAGCTCATATATAAGGAGACTCTATTCTCCTTTCTGTCCCCTTCCTCTCCTTTAGGAGGCTAACTCATAACAAAATGCAACATTCATTCATTCATTCATTCATTTATTTAGTTTTTTGTCCAATGCACAATGAGGGTTTTAGTGGGTATATATCTATATACACATAGTAAAATACACGATGAAGGTTATAGAGGAGATACTCATAGTAAAATATATCTAAGAAATAATAGAAAAGAAGATATAGTAATAGAACATATCATTGAAAGAATAGAAGAAGAGATATGGGAATAGAACAAAGGTATAGGAGATATAGGAGAGCAATAGGACAGGGGACGGAAGGCACTCTAGTGCACTTGTATTCGCCCCTTACTGACCTCTTAGGAATCTGGATAGGTCAACCGTAGATAATCTAAGGGTAAAGTGTTGGGGGTTTGGGGATGACACTATGGAGTCCGGTAACATCTGAATATCTGGGCAAAAGAAGAAGTTAGGGCCTACCTGGACCAAGGTTGCCCTCAACATCATAAGCCAAGTCATCGCAACTGTGCAAAATATATTAATCTTCCTGCCCCTTCCTGATTGGTCAGACTTACCTCCCAAGCCAGCTCAACATCACAGCTGAATTTGAATACATCTGGAGGAGAACCAATTGTATAGTTATATTACTGGATTCACTATGTTCTCTTATCTAGTAAGGATAAAAGACAGTACAGAAATATAATAAACGAGTTACTAAAATGTAAGCATCCCCCACCACCACATTTTCTCTTGCCAGATAAAACCAGCTTATTTTTAACCACAGCAAGAGTTTTGTGAACCGCGTTCTCTGAACCTTTTAAAAACAAGACTGAAAAAAAGAGAGCTGAGAAATTGAGAAAAATGCTGAGAAAAAGAAATAACCTATGGCTATTCAACAAGCTTGTGGAAGCCACTGCGTGAATTTGCATGGATTTCCAATCCAGGATTCCCACTTTGGGATGGCGGGGGGGGAGATGGAGGGACAATGATGAGACATGAATGATGCCATCATGCTGAAACTTAAGGATTTGCATCAGGTATCAGAATATTGACTGACATATGCATATATTCCAGCACTACTGTGGTTTGCTGTAGAGACAGTTGGTTCTCTCGCAGATGTAAATTTCATATGTTAGCACCATCACCAAAGCAATCATCATCATCATCCCCATCAAAAGCTAAATCCAGGCCAAGGATAGGCAAAGTTGGCTCTTCTATGACATGTGGAATTCAACTCCCAGAATTCCTGACTGGCTCAGGAATTCTGGGAATTGAAGTCCACCAGACATGGAAGAGCCAACTTTGCCTACCTCTTGGCCTAGGCCCATTTTGGGCCTGCAGACCATCACTCTCTCTCTCCTTTTCCTAGATAGTGTTCTGTCAAGCTCTCTGGTAGAATCCTCCCAAAAATGCACAGATACAATTTCAGACACACACACGTTTGAAAATGCAAAACAATGTTCTTTATAATGAAAAGTTACTTAAACCCAGCAATCTTTTTGTATAGCAAAGAGCACTTGTCTCCAAACAAACTGGTAAATTTGTACAAGTCCCTTATCAGTTCTGTGATACTTAGCTTGCAGCTGTGAGGCAATTCACAGTCCTTCTTCTTTCACAAAGTGAAACATACTTTGCTCTGGTTTAGTTTCAAAGCAGGGAAAAATCAGCACACAAAAGATCAAAGTCAGTAAAGCAGTCATGAAACACAAAGATCAGATAATCCTCCACAATGGCCAAACCCTCAGGCTGCTATTTATAGCAGCATCACTAATTACCACAGCCCCACCCAATCACAGGTGGCCTCATTTTCTTTGATAATAATCTCTCAGTTGTTGTTGCCTATGCATCGCTCTCCGCATGCGTGGCTGTATCATTAACTCTTGTTCTGAATCCAAGGAGGAGCTAGATAACTGATCTCCTTCTGAGCTGTCTGCCACACTCTCCTCCTCCCTGTCACTCATGTCTTCTTGGTCAGAGGAGCCTTCATCAGCAAATTCCACCGGGGGCAAAACAGGCCTGCAGCATGTGGATGTCTCCCCCACATCCACAGTCCTTGGGGCAGGAGCTGGACCAGAGCTAACCACAACATAATGGAACATCATTTCCCAAGGTATGTAGATTCTCTACATGGTGGTTTTTTAAGATCCAGTGTATAATAGTGGTTTATAACTCTCCTCCCCATATAACGCCCATGTGACTTCTCAGTCGCCAATCTCCATCATCCTGCTCTACATTCCCATAAATTGGAAGATACACACTTTAGCATTTACAGCTCTTGCCTGATTCACATAGTTTGATTCATAGCTAAACATGGATATTCTTCTGAAAGTCTTTTGCTGAAGACGTTAATAAATGGTAACATATCTTCTTTGTTCATACCACACAGTGCAACAAGCTGCATCACACCAAATAGTTTTCAACTTGCCTTCTTTTTTGCGACTTGGCACATTGTGAGAACCTAGCTGATCCCATTATTTACGCTCCAGAATATTATGCACACCCAGAAAAGGTAATTCATGAGGTTACGCGCAATGTGTGATTGCAAAATTACTTTTGGGGGGTTTTATAGCCTTTTCAAGGCCTTACAGCATTTTATTTACATCATTACAACTGCATTAACAAGGTGGACAATTATTGATTCCTTCTAGTCCAAATGGGGGAAGCAGCTGGAAGAGACGTTTTTTATGGCGGAAATGAGATCAAAACAAGAATCTTTCTGATTCACCAACAAGTCTTTCAACCATGGTGCAAAATGCAAGCCGTGCTGTTTTTTATATTGTGATGCATTATTTGTAACATCTATTCCCCAACACACTCTGCTGCAGGCGAGAAAACTTTCGATTGAAAAATATTCTTTCCAGATGCTTTAGAAAAGGTGAGAGGTGATTATTTGGTGTTGGCAAATTCAGGCTGAAAAAAAAAAATCTCATCCCTCGCTTGTTCTCCAGCCACCTCATCCCTTGTAACACATTTCTCCAGGCCTAGTTCTACTGCCGTAAGGTGCATGTTGACAGATCACAGGGGACCCCCCTGGAGCAGAGAACAGATCAGAAAAGCAAATGACATTTTGTCCAAAAGGGTTTTGAAGTTTCCATTGCACACACATGCACACAAATGCAGGTGGAAGGGGGGGTGGAACACAGTGCTCCTGACAGCTTCTCCATCCTTTCAATTTCATGGTGCTTTGGTGAGACAATTACAGTCGATGGAATCACATCCAACCATGTAAACACCCGAGCGGCCAAAGGATACCCCAACAATTCATCTCTTCGTATTTCACTGACGATGCAGAGAAAGAGATGGTGTCTTTCTCTTCACCATTCATTTAACCCCATTTCAGATGTCAGCACCGTAATCCAGGGAGGCAGAACAGATCTTTTAAGAGAAGATACACTAATGGGGTTCTCGTAACTGGCTGCCGATGGAGCAGAGTTGATGCTCAAAATCCTCCATCCAAAGGAAACATTACACACCAAACCAAAGAGGGAGGGGATTGATTGACTGACTGACTGACTGACTGACTGACTGACTGACTGACTGACTGACTGACTTTACTTACTTACTTACTTACTTACTTATTTACTTATTTACTTATTTACTTATTTATTGGATTTGTATGCCGCCCCTCTCTGCAGACTCGGGGCGGCTAACAACAATGATAAAAAACAACATGTAACAATCCAATTTAATAAAACAACTAAAAACCCTTATTAAAAAAAACCAAACATACACACAAACATACCATGCATAACTTGTAATGGCCTAGGGGAAGGAATATCTTAACTCCCCCATGCCTGGCGACAAAGGTGGGTCTTGAGTAGTTTGCGAAAGACAAGGAGGGTGGGGGCTGTTCTAATCTCTGGGGGGAGTTGATTCCAGAGAGTCTGGGCCGCCACAGAGAAGGCTCTTCCCCTGGGGCCCGCCAAATGACATTTTTTGGTCGATGGGACCCGGAGAAGGCCAACTCTGTGGGACCTTATCGGCCGCTGGGATTCGTGCGGTAGAAGGTGGTTCCGGATGTATTCTGGCCCAATGCCATGTAGGGCTTTAAAGGTCATTACCAACACTTTGAATTGTGACCGGGAACCGATCGGCAGCCAGTGCAGGCTGCGAAGTGTTGCAGAAACGTGGGCGAATCTAGGAAGCCCCATGATGGCTCTCGCGGGGATATGTTTCATTACTGGAGAGTGGATGAACTGATGCAGACAAAAACGGCAATGACAAATCAATCTTTTTCTTCCAATGAAGAAGGTTGCTTTCAGAGAACTTGGAGGGGAAAAGGTAGTTGACACCAAGGATAGCAAACATTTCGTAGTGCTCACTATATAGGACACACAGGCAGAAGACTAGCAGAGTGCATCCATGCAGTGGGGAATCGTGCTGAAAACTCTTTAATTGCACAACACAGATACTTAATCATCTTTTTAACTGGGAAATAGCAAAAAATGCTAGAGTCCAGAAATATTTCACAAGAAGAGTCCTTTACTCCTCTTCTCACAACAAAATACCTTACTTGAAATTCTTTGATTAGACAACTTACAACTCCATCGTCTCCGTTCCGACTTAACTATAGTTCATAAAATTATATACTAAAATGCCCTACCCGTTAGCGACTACTTCAACCACAACAACACATGAGCATGAAATAGATTTAAACTAAATGTCAACAGTTCCAAACTGGATTGTAAAAAATACGACTTCAGTAAGAGTGATCAATGCCTGGAATGCACTATCTGACTCTGTGGTTTCTACTCCTAACCCCGAAACCTTTAACCTTAGACTATCTACAATTGACCTCTCCCCCTTTCTAAGAGGTCTGTAAGGGGTGGGCATAAGTGCACCATTGTGCCTACCGCCCCTGTCTTATTGTCTTCTATCATTTTTTTTATCATTACTTATCTAATGTTTTATTTGTACAAATTACTATCCTATAATTGTTTAACAATAAATAAAATAAAATAAATTCCTAGAAATTTGATATTCTGACAAATCACCCATCAATAGACACATAGATATAAACAAGATCTACAGGGCCACAGCGACACAGTGGTTGGAGGTTACTTCTGCTGACTGACTGCTGACTGAAATTTGGACAGTTCAAATCTCACTGGCTTAAGGTTGACTCAGCCTTCCATCCTTTCAAGGTGGGTAAAATGAGGACCCGGATTGTTGGGGGAAATATGATGACTCTGTATATCACTTAGAGAGGGCTGTAAAGCACTGTAAAGTGCTATATAAATCTAAGTGCTATTGCTACCTATCATTCAAAAGAGACAATCAAACAGCTAAAAAGGACCCAAAACTAACCAAAGCATCTTACCAGCAATCAACAACCAGATAAGCAGAGATTAACAACAGGATTAATACCAGAACAACAATCAAGTAGTAAAGAATGCCCTAATCAAAGAATTACCAATATAGATGTCAAACAATAAACAACAGACCAATTATGGAACTACCAAGAGGAAAACCCTACATGTCATTGAACCAGAATACTTACAGGACCGCCTTCTGCAGCATGAATCCCAGCGATCGGTCAGGTCCCACAGAGTCGGCCTTCTCCAGGTCCTGTCAACTAGACAATGTCGCTTGGCAGGGTCTAGGGGAAGAGCCTTCTCTGTGGCGACCCCAGCTCTCAGGAATCAGCTCACCCTGGAGATTCATATTGCCCCCACCCACCGTGCCTCCCGTAAGAGTCTCAAGACTCATTTATGTCACCAAGCTTGGGGCTATTAGACTTCTGCCCCCTGGCCAATAAAAATTATTCGAGTTAGTGGACTGAATGGGTATGAGTGTTTTTATGGTCTTTGGGTTTTTAGGTTGTTAGTTATTAATTGGATTCAGGATGTTATATATCGTTATTTCATATGTTGTAAACCGCCCCGAGTCCTCAGAGAGGGGCGGCATAAAAGTCCAATTAATAAAATAAATAAATAAAACAATTACAGTGGAACCTCTACCTACAAACGCCTCTACTTATTAACTTTTCTAGATAAGAACCGAGCCTCTTCTCAAGAACAATTTTCCACCCGAGCCTCTGAAACTGTAATCGGAAAAGGCAGGGAGAAGCCTCTGTGGAGTTTCTCTAGGAATCTCCTGGGAAGAAACAGGGCCGGAAAAGGCGAGGAGAAGCCTCCAGGGGGCGTCTCTAGGAATCTCCTGGGAGGAAATGGGGCCTCCACCCTCCCTGTGGTTTCCCCAATCGCACACATTATTTGCTTTTTCATTGATTCCTATGGGAAAAATTGTTTCTTCTTACAAACTTTTCTACTTAAGAACCTGGTCACGGAACAAATGAAGTTCGTAAGTAGAGGTACCACTGTGCCCCCAACAAAACTGTCAGAGCAAGCCATTCCTATATAACCACAAAGCAAACCCCCTCTCTCTTCTAGCGTGATGCTACCTTAGTTGGGCAATGAAACATCTGCATGAAAACAACCAGGTTCAGAGAGCAATCAAGGACCCCATGCCAAACGTTCTTTCCCAACAATGTTCTCAAGCAATTCTGAAACCCCAGCAGGCCAATGAAAGCATGATTTGTTAAGGTTGCCTCTTGGGAAACCAAGAGAGGATTGTTGTGGTAACCTCTAGTTATACATCAAGTCAATGTTGAAGAATAGGGCAATGAGCCAGCCAGGGAGCAGGGGTTGCGGAGAAGAAATGCCTTGCAGAGGGAGAGTTCACATATGCCAGATTCGTTGAAGGAAAGAAAAACCTGTGGTTTTCTAAAGGCTGCTGAATATCTGAAGGCAGGCAGTATCCGCAGGAAGGGAAGGGGTGGATTATGAATGCTTGGCTCTTCTGGAGATGTGTTGTGCCACGTCACCATACAAAACGGGCAGTGCTTGTGTTGCAATGATGTCTTACAAACTTAATTGGTTCCGGGACGAGGTTCTTAAGGTGAAATGTTTGTAAGACGAAACAATGTTTCCCATAGGAATCAATGGAAAAGCGATTAATGCGTGCAAGCCCAAAATTCACCCCTTTTGCCAGTCGAAGCGCCCGTTTTTTGTGCTGCTGGGATTCCCCCGAGGCTCCCCTCCATGGGAAACCCCACCTCCGGACTTCCGTGTTTTTGTGATGCTGCAGGGGAATCCCAGCATCGCAAAAACAAGTGCTTCACTGGCAACGGAAGTCCGGAGGTGGGGTTTCCCAGCGAAGGGAGCATCAGTGAAATCACAGCATCGGAAAAACACCAAAGTCCTCGAAACCCCACCTGTGTTTTTGCGATGCTGCGATTTCACTGTAGCTCCCCTCACTGGGAAACCCCACCTCCGGACTTCCGTTGCCAGCGAAGCATCCATTTTTGCACTGCTGGGATTCTCCTACTGGGATTCCCCTGCAGCATCACAAAAACACGGAAGTCCGGAGGTGGGGTTTCCCATGGAGGGGAGCCTCAGGGGAATCCCAGCAGCGCAAAAAAGGGTGCTTCGCTGGCAACGGAAGTCTGGAGGCAGGGCATCCCAGCAGCAGCGTTGGGTTTGTAAGGTGAAAATAGTTTGTAAGAAGAGGCAAAAAAATCTTAAACCCCGGGTTTGTATCTCGAAAAGTTTGTATGAGGAGGCGTTTGTAAGACAAGGTATAACTGTACTGTATTACCAAAAGCAGTGAATTTACCTGGTTTCTTCCCCAAACCCCAAAAACCTTTAACCTTAGACCAGTGATGGAAGACCTATGGCACACGTATCTGCAGGCATGCAAGCTGTTACCCTAGCTCAGCTGCAGTGTGCAAATTTATGCCAGCCAGTCTCACAGAAGCTCTGGGAGGGTGTTTCCAGCTTCCAGAGAACCTCTGAGGGGGACCGAGGGAAGCTCTGGAGCCGGGGAAGGTGAAAGATGGGCCTACTGGGCCCACCAGAAGTTGGGAAATGGACCGTTTCCGGCCTCCAGAGGGCCTCCGGGGAGGGTCATTTTTGCATTCCCCGGGCATTGAATTATGCACGATAGCATGTGCGCATGCATTTTAGGCACCAGAGGAGAAAAACATTCACCACCATTGCTTTAGACCAGTGATAGCAAACCTTTTTTTCTTTGGTTGCCGAAAAAGTATGGGTGTGTGCTACTACGCATGCATGAGTGCCCACATCCATAATTCAATGCCTTGGGAGGACAAAAACAGCTTTCCCCACCTCCTGGAGGACCTCCTGGAGGCCGGAAATGGTGGGCCCAGTAGGCTCGTGCTTTGCCCTTCCCGGGCTCCAAAGGCTTCCCTGGAGCTAGGGAAGGGTAAAAACGCCCTCCCCTTTCCTCCCAGAGGCTCTCTGGAAGCCAAAAACGCCCTCCCAGAGCCTCTGTGCAAGCGAAAAATCACCTGGTCAGCACACACAAGCACATTGGAGCTGAGCTAGGGCCACAGCTCGAGTGCCAACAGATATGGCTCCGCGTGCCACCTATGGCACTCATGCCATAGGTTCACCATCACTGCCTTAGACTATCTACAGTTGACCTCATCCCAATCCTAAGAGATCTGAAAGGGGCATGCATAAGCGCACCACTGTGCCTACCGTCCCTGTCCTACTGTCCTATTGCCTAATTTACCTGCAGCTACTTCGCTTATGTTTATGTTTATACCAATACCTACAGTCTTGTACATGTTTTTGACAAATAAAATAAATAAATAAAAATTAAATAAATAGATAAATCCTGTAGACACTTCTGTCAGGAAGATCAAAGTTTCTCTCCCTCTCGCATAAATCTTTAGGCTCCGAATCTGCAGAGTGCAAAGTTGCCTGATCCCAAGTAAGACCAGACCGGACGGGGTTCCAGGTAATCTCACTGCCTGCTCTTTTAGTTAAAGACTCTTTTAGATTCAAGGTGCCAACAGCTGAAAGGTGGCTTGCATGCAAAGCAGAGATAAGAGAGCTATTAAGAACTGCTGCAACTTTACCTCCTCAAGGAGGTCATGCTAGATTGAACTTAGAAACATCTTTAGCGAGGCCTGTTTGATGTGAGACTCTCTGGGAATACCAGCAAAATACCTGAGAATGAATTGGAGATTCAGTAATGTCCAAAGGAGGAGGTGGGAATTATCAAAAAAGGCAAGATGGTCACCGACAGAACCCCATCAAAGCCCCACTGCTTTTATATGCAGATACTGTATGCAACATATGAGACTTTGATGCTACAGAATAGAATAGTTTTATTTGACCAAGTGTGATTAGACACACAAGAAGCTCTCAATACCAATAAGAGGCAGTGGTATGCTAAACAAATAATAATAATAATAATAATAATCATAATAATCATAATAATAATAATCATAATAATTTATTAGATTTGTACGCCGCCCCTTTCCGAGGACTCAGGGCGGCTCACAACAACAATAACAATACAATGCAATACAAATCTAATATTAAAACTAAATTAAATTAAAACGCATTATTACTAAAAACAATCAATGCTATACAATCCCACCACACTCAAATATTACAAGTCAAAAGGGGGGAATTAGTCTTCCCATGCCTGGCAACATAAATAATTCCCTCACCACTGTCAAACTATTCACACTAAGGCTGCATTAATATTGCTATTAGTCTTCTCATTATTCCTATCACCCATCTCCTCCCGCTTATGACTGTATGACTGTAACTTGTTGCTTGTTTCCTTACATAGAAACATAGAAGACTGATGGCAGAAAAAGACCTCATGGTCTATCTAGTCTGCCCTTATACTATTTCCTGTATTTTATCTTACAATGGATATATGTTTATCCCAGGCATGTTTAAATTCAGTTACTGTGGATTTACCAACCACGTCTGCTGGAAGTTTGTTCCAAGGATCTACTACTCTTTCAGTAAAATAATATTTTCTCATGTTGCTTTTGATCTTTCCCCCAACTAACTTACGATTTATATTAATAGTGATTGTTTCCTGATTGCTTTTTTGAAGCATATGACAATCCTTAAGTGTTGTACCCAGTGAAGGGCTACCAAAGTTTTTACTATCACACTGTGGGCGTGGCTTATGCAGGACGCCCTGCATTTTCTTTCAACATCTTTCACTGCAAATTGGGTGCTCTGGGGTGGAGCTCCATTTTTGCTACCCCGCTGTGTCCCCCCCCCTGCCCAGGCAGGAGCCCACCCAAAGATACATTTGTCATGATTCTTGACAAATGTATCTTTTCTTTTAGGTACACTGACAGCATGTGCACCAAAGACAAATTCTTTGTGTGTCCAATCACACTTGTCTTGTTTATATGTTTTTAACTAGAAAATGTAAGGAAGATTAAAAATAAAATGAGAGAGAAAAAACTAAGCCCTGTAACTCTTTGATTTACCAAAAAAGATGAGGTTTCCCTTTAAAGGAAGAGGGAATCATGATCGGCTATAATAAATGGGTTTGGGTTGCTTTCAAGCATTTTTGACATGGACAGATTGTGTTTAGCTGGCTGTCTTTATGTTGTGCTACTACACAGCATCATAGCATGTTTCTCTCCTGGGAACACCATGTTATACAGTATGAATAGAACATGTATTGAATTAACCCACTGACTGTACTTGCAAAAGACACTGAAACAGCCCCACAGACTAATTACCTGTACTGTATAAGTATCAAGTCATAAGGTCCTCACACAAACCAGGCTTAGCAGATTACACAAATGCAGACCTGTCAAGTATGTTCTATGAACATCACTCAACTATGTTTTATTAATGCAGGTTTAAGATTTGGTGTGAACCCAGCCACTATAGTTCATTTAAGGGTGGTATCAATTATCCACTTTGCATGAGTATGTGTGTGTGTTTGAGTGCATTTATATAAAAATTTTGTGCAGGACCATGGTACATAGAATCCGAGTGTTCTATATATACACACACAAGAGGAAATCCAAGGGGACCATACTGTGTGTTTAGAAATTTACAGGGAAACGAAACACATTTTTTGATGGTGATTCTCCCCAACCTATTTCTGAAAGGGAATTCTAGCAATCCACAGCTGTTTAGGCTGTTTTTTTAAGTCTGATTGAGCATTTCAAAGTTTCACACTCTTCCTTCCTCCTGTTTGGAAATGCTCTGATACCGTGTTTCCCCGAAAGTAAGACAGTGTCTTACTTTCTTTTTATCCCCAAAAGCCCCACTATGTCTTACTTTCGGGGTATGTCTTATATTGGAAAAAAATTGTCGAATTTTTTGTTTTAACCATAAAATTAACATTTAGACGCGGTGACGTATGGAGGGGGGCGGCACGGAAGTGGGCAGGAGGCGGCGCTCATTAAGATCAGAGGGAGGTGGCAGACACGGCGACGTATGGAGAGGGGGACGGCGCAGGCGTGGGCAGGAGGCGGCGCTCATTTGGATCAGACGGAGGCGGCAGACGCGGTGACGTATGGAGGGGCGGCGGCGCGGAAGTGGGCAGGAGGCGGCGCTCATTTGGATCAGAGGGAGGCGGCAGACGCGGTGACATATGGAGGGGGCGGCGCGGAAGTGGGCAGGAGGCGGCGCGCAGCTAGATGAGAGGGAGGCGGCAATACCCCCGTGTTTCCCCGAAAGTAAGACATATGTCTTACTTTCGGGGTACGGCTTATATTAGCCGACCCCCCTGAAACCCCCGATACGTCTTACAATCGGGGGTGTCTTACTATAGAATAGAATAGAATAGAATAGAATTTTTATTGGCCAAGTGTGATTGGACACACAAGGAATTTGTCTTGGTGCATATGCTCTCAGCGTACATAAAATAAAATATACATTTGTCAAGAATCATGTGGTACAACACTTAATGATTGTCATAGGGGTCAAATATGCACTCAAGATGTAAAAAAAAATACCAGACGAACAGACAGAAAAAATACATGCAGTCTTTTAGAAAAGAAGCACTGATTTTGAAAGAAGGAAAAATAGATGCACCCACCCTTTTTAAAAAATAAAATACTTGTTCTGGTTTTTAACTGAGCAGTAAATTTCTCCATGCATTTGCCCTTCAACAGCCATAGTTCGGCATAACTAGGAATAATCCAGTGGTAGGATTCAAAAAAAAATTATTGGTTCTGTGGGTGTGGCTTGGTGGGCCTGGCGTGGCTTGGTTGGCGTGGCAGGGGAAGGATACTGCAAAATCCCCCTCCCCTCTTGATCAGCTGGGACTCGGGAGGCAGAGAATATATAGGAGGAGGGCCAGTCAAAGATAGTATTTACCGCTTCTCCGAATTACTCAAAATTTCCACTACTGATCCTCCAGAATGGTCAGAACCTGCTGAAAATCACCACTGGAAATAATCTCCAAAGCCAATGAGATAAAAATGAGACACGGAAGGTAACTAATAGGGAAAAATATGCTTTATTAGTGGGTTTATCAGAAGTATTTGGTTGGCCACTCTAGCTAATAAAAAGTATGTATGTATATATGCATGAATGCATGTATGTATGTATGTATTTATTTATTTATTTATTTATTTATTTGGTCTTTTTACATTTAAACCATATTTATTTATGTATTTATGTATTTATGTATTTACTTACTTACTTACTTACTTACTTACTTACTTACTTACTTATTGGATTTGTATGCCGCCCCTCTCCGGCATTATTTATAAATAACTCAAGGTGACAAACATATATATTTTTAAAAAATATTAGTTATTAAGGGTTTTTAGACATATTAATTGGATTTTTAGATGTATTGTTATGTTGTTTTGATATGTTGTCAGACGACCCCAGTCCTCGGAGAGGGGCAGCATACAAATCCAATCAATCAATCAATCAATCAATCAATCAATCAGTAATATTACTTCCTCTTATTTTCCCATAACAACAACCCTATGAGGTAGGTTGGGTTAAGAGAGAGAGACTGATCCATTGTCACCCCGCCAGCTTTCATGCCTAAGGTGAAACTAGAATTCACAGTCTCCTAGCTTCTAGGTTGGTGTCGCACTAGACTAAGTTGTCTGTGCTAAATTGGTTCAATCCAATAAATTCTTGCTGTGTTTTAATCTCAATTTAATACAACCTTCTACGGCCTAGGCCTCGCCAGGAGTTTTTTGCATTTATGATTTCCACGCACACCCATCCAACCGTTTCCTGGAATCCAGAGTTGCAGTTTTCAACTGCATTTTAGTGTTAGAAACTCTTGGAACGAAATATACGTGAATCTAAAACTGCCAAATTTGAGCCCTGAAATTCAAGGAAAGTCTGCAGGATGGAGGCAAAGACTAACTTCACTGTATCTCTGTGCTGCCACCTAGTGGTCATCCAGACAATCGGCCGGTGACCTTTGCAAACCCTACATCAGTGTTATTAATGTACCGTAATCTTTAAAAAAAAAACCCTTTGGGTATTTTATTTTCACAGAATTCACTGGTTCCAGAAAAACCTGGAGGTGTTGAAAAGCTATCAGGGTATTCAAGCAGAAAGGTAGTAACAATTTGCAAGAACACAGCTAAGCCCACAATGATCAATATTCTACAGCCATGTCGTTAAGAAAAAAGGCACCTTAATCTGCATTGATTAAACTAATATCTCTCTGCACCTGTATTGCTGAGAAAGTATGCAAACTACCATTCCGGAGATCAGGAAGTATCCATCACAATTAAACTAATATAGAAACAGAGAACATTAACCCTTGACATACAACTGATGCATTTCTTCATCCCAGCCAACTGGTATGTTTAAGAGGGCAGGAATGCACCAATAACCTCCCATCCCCAGCACCAACCAAGCATAAGGAAGTAATTAATACTGTCTGGAGTCCAAAAGAGCAGGATTTCTACTGTGTGTGATATGTGCAGCCAAAGAGAAAAAAATAATTTATGTGATTATGCTATTTTATCTCCTTTTTTTCATCTCCCACAATGTTTCACTAGATACAGAATTCTTGCAAGGGGTGAAAAAGGAAGTAGGAATGGAGGAGGTGGGGAAGCTAACTCAGGGACTGACTTTGTTTGTTTGTTTGGATTTGTATGCCCCCCCCTCTCCGAGGACTCCCGAACAGAACACATACAGAACCGGGGTGGCGCAGCAGGTAGAGTGAAGTACTGCAGGCCACTGAAGCTGACTGTAGATCTGAAAGTCAGCGGTTCAAATCTCATCACCGGCTCAAGGTTGACTCAGCCTTCCATCCTTCCGAGGTGGGTAAAATGAGGACCCGGATTGTGGGGGCAATATGCTGGCTCTGTTATAAAGTGCTATTGCTAACATGATGTATGCCGCCCTGAATCTAAGAAGAAGGGCGGCATAAAAATTGAATGAATGAATGAATGAATGAATGAATGAATGAATGAATGAATGAATGAATGAAATATATGTGAAGAAAGTATAATTGTTGTACATGGAAGTAATGGTACGGTAGTAGTAAGAAATTCTTGATAGGATTCACAGTTTGTCTGGTTATGCTGGTTTGTGATGACAACTACTGTACAGTATATAATAAATATTCTTTTTTTTTTTGTTCAGCAATAAATGTGAATTCTTCTTCATCGGAAAAAAAATAAGAAATCCCCTGAAAATAAGACGTAGCCCCTCTTTGGGAGCAAAAATTAATATAAGACGCTGTCTTATTTTTGGGAAAACAGGGTAAGCAGGTATATATGTAGGTTTGTGTGTTTGCATGCATCTATTTCTATCTGCACTTGCTTGGCAGATATTCAGAGAATCCTTGGAAGACTGATTTGCCCAGAAGGGATCTCCTGAAAATCAGAAGAAGAAAAAAAATAACATACCCATCTGTGAGTAAACCCAGGAGAGAGAGAAAATTTCACAAAGGGGAATAAAAATACTCTTGCTAAAGATCCCCCGTAGAAGATCTGCATAAAGTAAAACGAGAGCCGCCCCAGGTTGTAAAAGCCCATCATTCAGGTTCACAGCTTTCCTTTCCCCTAATAGAAACGAGAAAGAGGCAAGGAGAAGAAATACGGCTCAGCGCAGTTATTATTTACTTCAATCTGCCGCAGTAGAGATTAAAATACTCAAGCCAGAAAGCACCAGCGAGAAGTGATTTCCAGAAAGGGAGGTGGCATCATGCTTCATTCAAGCTAAATAGTCTCCATACTCGGAAGCTGCCTATCTCCGAAAACCAGCCATTTACTCTGCATATCAGCTGTTACTACAGGATGCCCAAGAGCAGCAGACCGTTGGGACAATGGAAGCTTGAGCGAAAGCCACCAAAGGCACTTTATTTGTATTCGCACAGACCAAAACTTGGGGTTGTTCCTGAGCTTCTGATCCCTGATTCAATTGGAGCATTACTTGCTGCGCGGAATATGATGGGGTGGGAGGGGAGAGGGGTGAGTTTTCTGAGGAGCTGGTAGAGCTGGAAGAAAGCAAACTCACCCCAAAGCTTCTAGAGTAGCGGCCTCCAAGCTTTGGGGCACCAGGGATCGCTTCAGTGGAGATTTTTCCGTGGGCCCGAGGGGGCGTGGCTTTGCATGCTGCCCACATCCCGCGGATGGGGCTTCGCTTGTTTGCGCAGACCGGTTGCTGGCATGCCGTGGACCGTTGCCAGTCCATGAGCCAGGAGTTGGAGACATCTGTTCTAGAGTAGCGTTTCTCAACTTAGCAACTTTATTCCCCAGCCAGCTGGCTGGGGAATTCCAGGAGTTGAAGTCCACCTATCTAAGGTGACTTCTGTAGGCTTCAAAGGATTAGTTGGATGTCCAGGGTTTGTGAATCAACGATGCAGTTTTCCTCTATGTTGCTAGACAGATAGATAGATAGATAGATAGATAGATAGATAGGTAGGTAGGTAGGTAGGTAGATAGATAGCTGTTTATGTATGTATGTATGTATGTATGTATGTATGTATGTATGTATATATGTATATATGTATGTATGTATGCTGCCCACTCCCGAAGGACTCAAAGTGGATTACAACAATGATGCTACATGCCATCACATGGGCCTACAGTTCAACCAACCTTATACCCAGTCAAGGGTATCTCTACCTCCATGCCAGGCCTGGCATGGACATCTCTAACAGAACAACAGAGTTGGAATGGATCCTGCAAGCCGGGGTGGCGCAGCAGGTAGAGTGCTGTACTGCAGGCCACTGAAGCTGACTATAAATCTGAAGGTCAGCGGTTCAAATCTCATCAACGGCTCAAGGTTGACTCAGCCTTCCATCCTTCCGAGGTGGGTAAAATGAGGACCCGGATTGTGGGGGCAATAGTCTGGCTCTGTTAAAAAGTGCTATTGCTAACATGTTGTAAGCCACCCTGAGTCTAAGGAGAAGGGCGGCATAAAAATTGAATGAATGAATGAATGAATAAATAAATAAATAAAAAATAAAAAATAAAGAAATAAAGAAATAACTACCTGTCCAAGGGGGAAACCCTATACCATTCCAGACAAATGGCTCTCCAATCTCCTCTTAAACGTCTTCCATGGTAGAGCACCTACAACCTCTGGATGCAAGTCATTTCACTGATTATTTTCACTGGCAGGAAATTTCTCCTTAGTTCTAGGTTGCAACTCTCTTGAATAAGTTTGCATCTGGGTTACCTCTTGTTATGCCCTCATGTGCTTTAGAACAGTGGTTCTCAACCTAGGGGCTGAGATTCCTTTGGGGGTCGAGCAACCATTTCACAGGGGTCGCCTAAGACCATGGAAAAAGACACATTTTCCATGGTGTTAGGAACTAAAGATCTTATTCTGGATCCTTGGAACATATTTTTTACAATCCAACCAATCAGGCGTTTAAAGTGGGGGTGTCCCTCTGACCTTCCTGCCAATCAGCTTAAAGCTCTGCTGGGAGAATTGGCGCTAGACTCATGGTTGGGGGTCACCACAACATGAGGAACTATATTAAGGGGTTGCATCATTAGAAAGGTTGAGAACCACTGCTTTAGAAAAATGGTTGTATAATCTCTTCTTAAAAACTCCAGCGATGGAGCACTCACCACTTCTTAATGCAAAGCATTCCATTGATTACATTAATTATTTTAGCTGTCAGGAAATTTCTCCTTATTTCTATGTTGGTTCTCTCCTGAATTAATTTTTATCCATTGCTTCTTTTTTCTGCTTTTCAGGTGCATGATAATAGCAGTAAATAGAGGGATGGAATGAAGTTCTAGTACCACTTCACAAAGCCTTGCTAAGACCACACTTGGAATACTGCAACCAATTCTGGTCACCACGATATAAAAAAAGAAGTTGTTGAGACACTAGTAAGAGTGCAGAGAAAAGCAACATAGGTGGATTAGAAGGCTAAAATATACAAAGAATGGTTATGAGGTCTTTTTTCTGCTGTTAATCTTCTATGTTTCTATGTTGGGGGAAAGATCAAAAGCAACATGAGAAAATATTATTTTACTGAAAGAGTAGTAGATCCTTGGAACAAACTTCCAGCAGACGTGGTTGGTAAATCCACAGTAACTGAATTTAAACATGCCTGGGATAAACATAGATCCATCCTAAGATAAAATACAAAAAATAGTATAAGGACAGACTAGATGGATCATGAGGTCTTTTTCTGCCGTCAGTCTTCTATGTTTCTATGTTTCTCAACCTGGGGGTCGGGACCCTTTTGAGGGTCGAACAACTATTTCACAGGGGTCAACTAAGGCCATGGGAAAAGACAAATTTCCCATGGTGTTAGGAACTAAAGCTTCTATTCTGGTGCCTTAGAACATATTTTTATAATCCGCGTTTAAAGTGGGGATGTCCCTCTGACCTTCCTGCCAATCAGCTCAAAGCTCTGTTGGGAGAATTGGCTCTAGGCTTATGGTTGGGGGTCACCACAACATGAGGAACTGTAATTAAGGGGTTTTAGAAAGGTTGAGAACCTCTGCTTTAGAGAATGTGTTGTTCCCCTATTCTTGGTGGCAATGTCTCAAATATTGGAAGACTGCTATCATGTCACCTCTAGTCCTTCTTTTCATTAGATCAGACATTCCCAGTCTAAGTATTCATCATACATTTTGGAGTCCAGACTCCTAATCATCTTTGTTGTTCTTCTATCCGGGTTATATCTTTGCTCTTAATTGATTGTTTGCTTTGCTCTTAATTGATTTAAGTCTGCGGAGAGGGGCGGCATACAAATCCAATTAATAATAATAATAATAATAATAATAATAATAATAATAATAATAATCGGCTACTCCCTTGCCTTGGTTGACAGACCACAGGCCTTTTCTACTCTCCCCCCAACATCTTGCTCCCCCAGGTTTATTCAGTCCCCTCCCTTCTGGCATTTGGGAAAATTAAAATCAATTAATAGCAAAGCAACCCTACTGCACCATATTTTTAACTTTGGTAATTAGCTAGTGGTGGCCCTCTCAAGGGCAGTTCTACATTCTTAGATTTTGTTTCCCCCATTTATACCTTATTCTATGATATGCTTTCCCAGATTTGTGGAATTAAAACTGGTTACGAACCCTGTAAAATAAACAAGCAAACAAACCAACTCAAACAGGCATCTATATTGGGAGAGCTAATGCTCCGAAGATGAACAGACTCTCTACAAGCTTAATTCCTTTTTCTAAAAACCCGGCATGGGTTGGCACTTATTTTTTTTCCCCCTACTCTTGAAAAATGGAAGAAAGCCCATAATTCAAAAGAGCATGCAGTGAGGGGAAGCTCCTTTGTGCAAATTGAGGTCAGCTCCTGGGACTGACAGTCGGTAGATTTCAACAAAGAGAGAGGACCTCTTTATTCAACCCCTCATTAAAGGACATAACCCATTGCCCCAAGATGAAACGGCAGACCTTGCCTTAAGGGCCACTAAAAGCTAGCCAGTGAATTGGCGGAGTTATTACAGCTAAAGGAATCACCCTGCACAGAATCCCTTTGCTTTTAACTGGACCGACAGAAGAAAGAGGCTGATGTTTTTATTCCTTTTTGTTTCTACACTGTGATAAGTTTAAAGAATTGGAAAAGACTGGGCAGGTTCTAGAGCCCAACCAAAAAGGCTGTAATGATAACCTTTGGTTGCCCAAAACAACCCACTCCACAAGAAATTATGCTGAGACTGTTTATTCTGCTGGTGTCTCTCTTTGTGTAGAGCAGTGGTTCTCAACCTGGGGGTCGGGATCCCTTTGGGGGTCGAATGACCATTCCACAGGGGTCACCTAAGACAATGGGGAAAAACAAATTTCCAATGGTGTTAGGAACTAAAGCTTCTGGCATTTTTTTACAATCGGACCAATCAGGCGTTTACAGTGGGAGTATCCCTCTGACTTTTCTGCCGATCAGCTTAAAGCTCTGTCGGGAGAATCAGCGTTAGACTTATGGTTGGGGGTCACCACAACATGAGGAACAGCAGCATTAGAAAGGTTAGAACCACCAACTACCAGCTGTCACATCTGAACTGCATAAACCAGTGATGGTGAACCTATGGCACAGGTGCCACAGGTGGCACGTGAAGCCATATTTGCTGGCACGCGAGCTGTTGCCCTAGCTCAGCTCCAATGTGCATGTGTGCGCTGGCCAGATGATTTTTGGCTTGCACAGAGGCTCTAGGAGGGTGTTTCTGGCTTTCAAAGAGCCTCCGAGGGATGGGGGAAGGTGTTTTTACCCTCCTTCCACTCCAGGGAAGCCTTTGGAACCTGGAGAGGGCAATACCCAATCCTACTGGGCCCACCAGAAGTTGGAAACTGGACATTTCCAGCCTCCAGAGGGCCTCCAAGGGGGTATGGGAAGCTATTTTCGCCTCTCCCCAGGCATTGAATTATGGGTGTGGGCACTCACACGTGTGCGATAGCGTGCACCCATGCTCTTTCGGCACCCCAGGAAAAAAAGGTTCGCCATCACTAACTAGCATAAACCCTACTCCCAAATTGAAGTCCATCAGCACTGGCTGGCTGAGTAGAGATTTTTTATTATCCAGAGATCTTGAGCTGGAATGCTTGCTACTGGTGTTAAGTATAAGTAGATTGTACATAGGCAAAAAAACATCTGCCAGAGACAACTATTAGCAGCCTTGGCAGAGAATGGAGAAGAGAACAGCCGGCGACTATGAGCTGGCTACCAGGTTTAACATCTATCCCCACCTACTGGCCTCAATATCCAAATGCCAGGGTTAGAAACATAGAATTTATCTTTCCCCTCGCCCACCCGCCCTCCCTCTTTGGCTGCAATCAGTCTTGCTTCCAGGTAGGGAAGAAATAGCAAGGCGAGGGAGGGAGGACTGAAGGGCACTCAGCAGTGGTGCATTTTCCAACAGATTGTTGCGAGAAAGAACATTTATGACCATTATTTCTTTCCATGCACTAATGTGGATTTTTCTCCCCCACCCCTCCCGAATTCCCTGCCCCCCTCCCACTGCACAAACAGCTCTAGGCTGTCGGAAAGCGCAGGGAAAAAAAAGAGTAGGCAGATGTAATAGTTTAACAGCAGTCTCCGAAGGCCTGTGAAATACAGCCAGGGCACCGCAATCTCATCAAAGGAGAGAATGCTCGGGCTGGCCAGGCGCCAGCATTTTATGACTGACCAGCTTGATGAAGATGACAGGTCAACCTATTTCTCTGCTGGCTGCCACATTCCCACCTACGCAGGTCGAGGTAGGGGAGGGCAAGAGGGAGAAAGAGAGAGGAAGGGGAAGAAATGGACTTTGGAAAGTATTTTTTTTCCATATGTCGGATGGTGCAAGAGGGAAGGTATGGAAGAGAGAGCCTGCTTCTCATGCAATAGGTGCAGGGGTGGGCTGCTAGCCAGAACACTAAATTGGGCTCACCCCCATGGGTCGTGAGTGCTTGTGGGGCCAGCGCAATTTTGCTTCTGCACCTGTGAAGATAGCAAAATCGCACACTGAGCCGCAGGTGTTTTGGTGGGTTTTTTGCTTCTGCACACATGCCAAACCACGGGCGCACCTGCGGCTCCGTGTGCGATTTTGCTATCTCCACAGGTGCAGAAGTAAAATCGCACTGGCCCCGCAAGCACTTACGAGCCACGGCAGCAAGCTCAATTTAGCGTTCCGGCTGGAGCCCACCCCTGGATAGGCGTGATTAGAGAGGACTAGCCACACTCGCTTCATCCAAAACAGCACTGTTGCTTTCATTGCTTGGGAGTGTTTATGGCAATCTTGGCAACTTTAAGGTATGTGGACTCCCAGAATTCTCCAGCCAGCATAACAAAGACACGAAATGGCCACTACCGCCTGCTCTGCAGACCACCTCGATGGACATTGGCATGGACCGTGCTGCCGTCATAGCCGTGCTGTGCGTTGAATGCGCTTGTCACATGGCTCAGCCTGGGTAAGGACTGGAGGTTGTAAACTTTAGCTATGGCATCCCAGCGACTGATTAGGTCCCACAGAGTTGGCCTTTTCCGGGTCCCGTTGACTAAACAATGTCGTCTGGCGGGTCCCAGGGGAAGAGCCTTCTCTGTGGCGGCCCCAACTCTCTGGAACCAGCTCCCCCCGGAGATTAGAACTGCCCCCACCCTCCTTGCCTTCCGTAAACTCCTTAAAACTCACCTCTGCCATCAGGCATGGGGGAATTGAGGCATTCCCCTCCCCTCTCCCCCGGGCCTATACAATTTATGTATGGTATGTCTGTGTGTATATCTGGTTTAATAATGGGGGTTTTAAATTTTTAAATCTATTAGATTTGTCATGAATTGTTTTATTGTATGCTGTGAGCCGCCCCAAGTCTACGGAGAGGGGGCGGCATACAAATCTAATAAATAAATAAACAAACAAACAAACAAACAAACAAACCATTGACCAATTGTGAAGGGAGAAACCTTCTGGCCAAAGGAATTGGGTTGGAAGGATAAAAAGGGCCTCCATCTTACACAATGTGGACGTGCACTTGATGTAAACCTGGACATGAATCTGGCCGACTGTAGCGTAGCATCTGCCATGAACTGGGTCGTGGCTAGCAGTTTATTCAAATCCTGGTGGCCCCTGAGGTCAGAAATAGGAAGCTGTTCCTGAATATGTCTAAGCCACTTCAGTGAAGTATGAGAAACAAAGGAGATGGAGGCAAACACCCTCACGGCCCAAGCAGACACCTGGTGCGCTTTCTTGACTTCCTGCTCCGTTCTCCTGTCCTTGGGCTGCAGCAGTTCATCAGGATCACCTGGCATATTGGCTATGGAATATAAGGCCGAGGCCAGAGCATACACTGAGGGAAGCTGGAGGCGTTGCTTGAACTCCGTGGCTACATTGTAATAGAATCTGTCCATCAAAAACAAAATGGCCATCACTACACCAAGTGCCTGTTGTCCTTCAATAAGATGGCCGCCTCCACATGGAGAACTTGCCTGACTTCAGGAAAGGTGTGCACAAAATGTCAGCCAATGAAAAAAGGGGGGCAATTGGGGCAGCTACGATCTGCACTAGTGGAAACAGGTGAACAAACAAACAGAGCTGAAGGACTCTTTATCACTGGCAAGGCAGTAAAAAGACGCCTGCTGGCTTTACTTAGTTCAAACTGCCTGCCCTCGCTGAAGCAGGAATGGGGACACAACGGGTTCAGCCAAAAGATTCCTGTAGACCGGCGAGGCAGCAAGCCGCTCAAGTGAAAAAGTTCCTGCTAGTGTCCATTTAAGTCCAGATTGCCTGCCCTCACCAAAGTGGGAAGGAGAGCGCAAGACTCTTCTGGCCGGAGGTCACCCAAGTGATTAGCTCATGTGACTGAGGGGACAAATCGCAGAGAAGCGGAGAGAGATAAGCTGTAAAGCGCAAGGTTGTTAAATAATAATAATAATAATAATAATAATAATAATAATTATTATTATTATTATTATTATTATTATTATTATTAGATTTGTATGCAGCCCCTCTCCAAAGACTCAGGGCGGCTAACAACAATATAAAAAGACAATGTAAACAAATCTAATATTAAAAACAATCTAAAAACCCCCAATTTAAAAAACCACTCATACATACAAACATACCATGTATAAATTCTATAAGCTTAGGGGGAAGAGAAATTTCAATTCCCCCATGCCTGACGACAGAGGTGGGTTTTAAGGAGCTTGCGAAAGGCAAGGAGGGTGGGGGCAACTCTGATATCTGGGGGGAGCTGGTTCCAGAGGGTCAGGGCCACCACAGAGAAGGCTCTTCTCCTGGGTCCTGCCAAATGACATTGCTTAGTCGACGGGACCCGGAGAAGGCCAACTCTGTGGGACCAAAACCTCCATAGCCAGACTTGCAAAGCCTTAGAATAGCCGGCTAATTATACGACAGGAGCTGGGAGCTCCCGAAGCCAGGTGGGAGGGGAAATACACACACCTTCGACAGTAAGAGGGCCCTCGGCTGAAGGCTTCGCCACAGGGAATGGCTAGAGTTGCCGCTTTAAGGCACCTTTGACCCCAGCGACTCTTAACAATGTTCAAAGGGGTCAGCTGAGGAGGAAAAAACTCAACAATCATCAACTCTTGACCCATAGAAAAGTGGAGATGAAATCTCAAGAGAGAGAAACACACACCTGTCGGACTGAGGACTGAGTCAAAGAGGGGGCAATGGAGGCAAAGGCGGAGAGCTACAATTTGACAGACTCAATCGCCATTGGCTTAATGGACGATGTCATCCCATACTTGGATGTTGGCTCCACCCACTGGAGAAAAAAAGAGTTGTTGTTGCATGCATCGGGTTGTTGGCCCAGCACAATGGAATGTGTAAACAGGATGCTGCATTGATTCATGTTAAACCTCAAGGCAAATTTTTCAGAGTTGCATAAGAAAGAAACAGATGCTTTTCAAGGAAAGCCAAATCAGCTAGATTTGAACACCACTCAACATGGTTAGGGAATTAACCCATTTTCTGGTTTTGCCCCAGACACTGATTCATAAACCAGCTAATAAACAGGCTGTGTTCACAAAACATATACTAAAGCACAAGAAAGAAATATTTGTGCAAATGCAATTCTGCTGTACTTAATTGACTTTGCTAAAGGTATTGTGTAAATGCCACAATCATCCTTCTTCCATGGGTCACTCACTCCATTCCAAAACCTCATGATTGGGGGGGGTGGATATATCTTATAATAAATAAAATGGCTAGAGTATTCTCTCTCCAGAATGAGCATCTTGCCTGACATAAAGAACTCAAGTCTGTATATTTCAAAGCTCAGACTCTTGGGTTTTATTTCAGTCATTTCTGCCCTCCTGTGCAAGTTCCATGGTAACATGTGAAGAACTCCTCTTAAGGTAATTTTTAAGAGGTAGATACAGTAAACCTTGATTGTTCTGACTTATTCTCCTAAAGATATTGCTCTGTTACAGATGCTGGAGTTTTTTTCCCTTCCAAAAAAATAATTTATTTTTTAATACTAAAAATTTTTTTACTCTGATGCAGTTCTAATAGTATCCTCAATCCTATTTCTCCAGAAATATTGTAAGTGAAGTGGAAGTATCAAAGATCCAGATTCACATTGGATGCTAATATAAACATCATGCAGTGAATGAAGTATTTGCTCCAGCTTCAGGGAAATATAGACAGATGGACTATTTGAACATAAAAAGTAATGTCCACATGTGAATATTTAGCTTGAAATCAAAGCAAACACAACAGCAGTTTAAAGAGCCCCAATTTTATTGCAGCATAAGTTTTCATGGACTAAAATCCATGAATCTTAATTCCTAACAAAACACACCAACTAAATCGTATCCAAATAATTAGTCTTGAACGTGCTCCAAGACATTTTGATTGACTTCATGTATCACACTACACCATGCTTTGTTTACAGCACAGCACAACACACCGTAACTGATCACAAATTTGTGTAGGAATCATCAATTAGACATGGATGTAAAACAAAACAAAAAACAAAAAGCAACCACTGTTTTTAACTGCAACAATGAAAGTGTTTCGAATCACAAAAAGCAATAGCTTCACTTTATCTTACAAGTGTTAGAACTGTGTTTTAGTGTTATCCTTAGGATGTGTAGAATTCAACTCCCCAATCAGCATGGGTGGTGAGGAATCCTGGATTTACATATCATTTTAAAGGCACTGAAATTGAAAGGTACTATGTTAGACTCTACTTCAAATATTGTGTCCAACTGACCTAGATCAGTGTTTTTCAACCTCAACCATTCTAAAACTATGAGGGTCGCCCAGAAAGTAATGCACCAGATTTTTTTTCTTCAACAATTATTTATTGAACACAATGAAATTTAACGCACAAGAAAGGGTGATGTTTCTTCTACACTCCCTATTTTTCCACATAATCTCCATCCCGTTCTATGGCCTTCCTCCAGCGAGACACAAGGGCGTGTATGGCCTGTCAGTACCACTCCTTGTACTAATGGCCTCACCCTCTGTCCTTCTGTTCCGTTCTTCTAATGGCCCCGCCCTCTGTGCCCAGCGACTAACCGTACTTCTGTTGACTGCAGATTCTCCATAAACTGTACACAAATGTTTGTGAATGTTCCCAAGAGTTTCTTTCTCCGCAGTGAGAAATTCAATGACAACACGCTGCTTGTAACATACATCAATTACAGACGCCATTTCGAAACGCTATCTGTCTGAAGAAACGCAAAGTTTACACACACTCTCTCCTGACAATTAAAATAATGTATGACTAAAGTTTCGCATTCGAACAATTACTGTAGGCTGAGGGGAAAAAAGTGGTGCATTGCTTTCTGGGCAGCCCTCGTATGAGTATGCCAACCTAGCGTGCATCACCGAGATCTGGCTTCCTCCCAGAATGTCGGATTCCTCTCTCAGAGATGTGTCAAGCCAGGTTTAGCGTTTGGCACTGGGGCAGGGAAGATGTGGTGGCAGTGGTCGTCAGAGCGTCTCTTTTGGCTGCCAGGGAGGCTTTCTCCCCAAAATCTCTGGTTGTAAGATCCTATTTTTTAAGCTGGGCTCATAGGATCATTCGGAAGTGTTGCAATTGTGCAAGCCTCCCTGCTGCATGGCAACATCCTTGCTTGTAGTGCATCTCAGGGCTGGCAGTGGAGTTTGTTTGTTTGTCTGTTTCTTTATTGATTAATTAATTGATTGAATTTATATGCCGCCACTCTCTGAGGACTCGGGGCGGCTTACAACATGTAAAAAGGTCAATGTCCATCGAAATCCAATTAATGAAAGGTATGAGTTAAATCTAAAAACTAAAAAACCAATTAAAATGAACACATATCCATTCAATCAACAAACCCACCATACATTCATTGGCCAGGAGGCAGACTCTAATGACCCCAAACTTGGCAGCATAGATGAGTCATTAGACTCTTACGAAAGGCGAGGAGGGTGGGGGCAGTATGAATCTCCTGGGGGAGCTGATTCCAGAGGGCCGGGCCCCCCACAGAGAAGGCTCTTCCCCTAGGTCCCGCCAAACGACATTGTCCAGTAGTTAACAGGACCTGTAGAAGGGCGAATCTGTGGGACCTAACCAGTTGCTGGGATTCATGCGGCAGGAGGCGGTCCCGTAAGTAATCTGGTCCCTATAGGGCTTTATAGGTCATAACCAACACTTTGAATTGAGTCCAGAAACCAATCAGCAACTGGTGCAGACCACGGAGTGTTGGAGAGATAGGGGCATGTCTGGGTAATCCCATGATTGCTTGCACAGCTGGAGTCTGCGGAGAGGGGCAGCATACAAATCCAATAAATAAATAAATAAATTCTGCACAATTTGAAGTTTCTGAACACTCTTCAAAAGTAGCCCCATGTAGAGAGTATTGCAGTAGTCGAACCTCGTGGTGATAAGGTCATGAGTGATAGTGAGTAGAAACTCCCTGTCCAGTTAGGGCCACAACTGGTGCACCAGTTTCCCAGACTTACGATGCTGGGAGACTTCAATCACCCATCGGTGGGGTGGAAGTTGGCCTCAGAAGCAGCCCAAGAGTTCATGAGCACCGTGGCAGCAATCAGCCTATCGCAAATCATCCTGGGCCCAACTCAGGACAGTGGTCGCACACACCAGATATGTCAAGAGCAATGTCAACGTGATCTGGGGAGGGGGTTTAACATTACCCCTCTGTCATGGCCTGATAACGCTCTCTACATGGGGCTACCTTTGAAAAGTGTTCAGAAACTTCAGATCGTGCAGAATGCGGCCGCGAGAGCTATCGTGGAGCTTCCTAGATTCACCCACGTTTCTGCAACACTCCGTGGCCTGCATTGGCTGCCGATCAGTTTCCAGTCACAATTCAAAGTGTTGGTAATGACCTTTAAAGCCCTACATGGCATTGGACCAGAATACCTCCAGAACTGCCTTCTACCGCACGAATCCCAGCGGCTGATAAGGTCCCAGAGTTGGCATTCTCCGGGTCCCGACGACCAAACAATGTCGTTTGGCGGGCCCCAGGGGAAGAGCCTTCTCTGTGGCGGCCCCGGCCCTCTGGAATCAACTTCCCCCGGAGATTAGAACGGCCCCCACCCTCCTTGTCTTTCGCAAATAAGACCCACCTTTATTGCCAGGCATGGGGGAACTAAGACATCTCCCCCAGGCTTTTATATTTTATGTTTGGTATGTATGTGCTGTATGGTTTTTAATTGTTGGGGTTTTATATATCTTTTTATTATTAGATTTGTTCTATTATTCTATTGCTTTTTTATTACTGTTGTGAGCCGCCCCGAGTTTTCGGAGAGGGGCAGCATACAAATCTAATAAATCGAATTGAATTGAATTGATAGTGCACTGATGTCCTTGAGATTCTCTTATGCTCCGCAGGAAGGCTAGAGCCATTGGAGCGGCCTTCCCCCAGCAACTGATGGACTCAAATGAGTTTCAGGAGGAATTGAGGTATATCCCAAGGATTCTGCTATGCAGCCCTACTGAAGCTGGGAATCAAAGCCAAGGGTCGCCCAATGGTGCTGGGTCGCCGAATGATGCTGTTCTGGATTACCTGGATCAAGGGGCAGGAAGATTTGGGTGATCATCTTCAGGGCTGTGCAGAGGAATTTGTTCAATACCTAGTGAACACATTCACTCAGATTCCTTCCCAATTGGAACCCATGTGTGGTGCAGCTCCATGTGAGATATTGGGTAAAAGTCTTGCTTGGGATCAATTTGATCACGTTGGACCTGAAGAAGTGAACAGATTCCTCAACACTATCAATGGAATCAATTACATCCTTGTCATTCCTAGTTGGCAAAAGCCTCCAGGATAGTGACTAACAGGTGGATCAAAACAGTAGTAAATTTACTCCCTCCCCATCTCAGAGTTATAACCTGGATTTTTATTGTGATTTTGCAGTAATTTCTCACTATTTTTTACCAGTTTGACAGAATAACAGAATAAAAGAGTTGGAAGGGAGCTTGGAGGTCTTCTAGTCAAACCCTCTGCTCAAGCAAGAGACCCTATACCATTTCAGACAGATAGTTATCCAATCTCTTCATAAGAACTTCCAGTGTTGGGGCATTCACAACTTCTGGAGGCAAGCTGTTCCACTGATTAAGTGTTCTAACTGTCAGGAAATTTATCCTTAGTTCTAAGTTGCTTCTCTCCTTGATTAGTTTCCATCCATTGCTTCTTGTTTTGCCTTCAGGTGCTCTAAACAATAGCTTGACTCCCTCTTCTTTGTGGAAAAAAGACATATATGTGATAGCTGTTACACCGCCGTATCATATGACGTACGTTCAAAAGATGCATGAAAAATATCCGAACCTAAACAATTTCCACCCAGTCAAATTTACCAACTGCTTAAACATTCTCCACCTTACCATTTGTTAAAAGCCGATAGCAGGGGGGGAAACCTAATCTGAATACTGATAGACAGTACATATCAACAATACACCAGTGTATATTTATCCATTCAATAGCTCTTTGGTTATCCCTTATGAGTAAAAAATCCCCCACGCCTGATGTTTTGACACATTTCAAGCATTGTAAATGTTATCAAGCAGAGCATATGGATTCTTAACATACAGCAATCTTACTAAATCACCTTAATAATCCTTTGGATTTCAAATCAAAATGTAGCTGTACTTTTTCTAGAAGACCAGAGCAAGCAATTAATGTTCCAATTTCTCAGTTCCTTCTCCATTAACAAGGCAATTACAATCAACCCTCATTAAACATTATCTGAGCTTTCTAGGATACCTGGAATACTAGAATTCTGTTGCATTGGTCAAAATTTTACATTCTTTAAAGGAATTCTCTGCTCAAACTCAAGGCCCAGGGGCCAGATCAGGCCCGCTTAGACCTGACCGGTGGGGCCTTAGGGGTGCTTAGATCTAGCCTGTGGGGCTGACCTGGAAATAGCAAAGGACCAGCCTGCAGTGTGCCTCTGCCAGTGAAAATGGGCCCACCCAGGTTCCATTTTCTCTGGCAGAAGGTTGCAAGAGGCCGCCACAGCCAAAAATGGAGCTTGGGAGCTTGTTTTTGCTGGGGAAGCATTCAGGCTGCCACAGGTGTTCCCAATACAAATGATGTCAAGCCAGCCACTCCCCCCCCCCCAACCCTGATGCGGCCCTCAATGAAATAGAGTTTGATACACCTGCTCTACTGACTTATAAGAGCTGGGCATTTCTGAAAATGATGTGCAGGTAATCTTTGACTTAGCGACTGTTCGAAGTTACCCTTGGTCACATGATCGTATTTGCAATTGGTCCATATTTACAGTGGCTATTTGCAGTGTCTTGCGGTCATATTTCAGCATTTAATTCTAGGTTTCAACCAAAAAATGCCCACTGCAGACAATGGGCTCACTTGATGACCACAAAAGCCATTTAACAACCATGGGTTCACTTAATGATCATGATGATTCACTGAACAACCATTGTAAAAATGTCATAAAATCGTATCAATCTTGTGATGATCTGCTAAATAACTGACACGACTTGCAATTGCAATTATTCTTGGCAAATGTATATTTTCTTTTATGTAAAGAGAGCATATGCACCAATGACAAGTTCCTTGTGTGTCCAATTATACTTGGCCAATAAAAAATTCTATTCTATTCTATTCTAAAAAATTGTAATTACGGGTTTGATTATTGTCATAAGTTGAGGACTACCTGTAATAAGTTATTATGAGAGTACACCTTCAATTTTTTTTAATATACAGTGGTACCACTACTTACGAACTTAATTCATTCAGTGACCAGGTTCTTAAGTAAAATAGTTTGTAAGAAGAAGCAATTTTTCCCATAGGAATCAATGCAAAAGCAAATAATGTGTGCAATTGGAGAAACCACAGGGAGGGGGGAGGCCTTCTTTCCTCCTAGGAGATTTCTAGAGGCCCCATGGAGGCTTCTCCCTGCCTTTTCCGACCCTGTTTCCTCCCAGGAGATTCCTAGAGAGGCCCCACGGAGGCTTCTCCCTGCCTTTTCCGGCCCTGTCTCCTCCCAGGAGATTCCTAGAGAGGCCCCATGGAGGTTTCTCCCCGCCTTTTCTGGCCCTGTTTCCTCCCAGGAGATTCCTAGAGAGGCCCCACGGAGACTTCCTCCCGCCTTTTCTGGCCCTCTTTCCTCCCAGGAGATTTTAGAGAGGCGCCACAGAGGCTTCTCCCTGTCTTTTCTGGTTACAGCTTCAGAGGCTCGAGTTTGTAAGTGGAAAATGGTTCTTGAGAAGAGACAAAAAAATATTATTATTATTATTATTATTATTATTATTATTGTTATTGTTATTGTTATTATTAATTTATTGGATTTGTATGCCGCCCGTCTCCGCAGACTCGGGGCAGCTAACAACAGTGATAAAAAACAGCATGTAACAATCCAATACTAAACAACTAAAAAAATCCTTATTATAAAACCAAATATACATACAAACATACCATGCGTAAATTGTAAGGCCTAGGGGGAAAGAATATCTCAGTTCCCCCATGCCTGACAGCAGAGGTGGGTTTTAAGAAGCTTACGAAAGGCAAGGAGGGTGGGGGCAATTCTAATCTCTGGTGGGAGTTGGTTCCAAAGGGTCGGGGCCACCACAGAGAAGGCTCTTCCCCTGGGTCCCGCCAAACAACATTGTTTAGTTGATGGGACCCGGAGAAGGCCAACTCTGTGGGATCTAACCGGTCGCTGGGATTCATGCAGCAGAAGGCGGTCCCTGAGATAATCTGGTCCGGTGCCATGAAGGGCTTTATAGGTCATAACCAACACTTTGAATTGTGACTGGAAACTGATCGGCAACCAATGCAGAAACAAAATCTTGAACACCCGGCTGTTATCTAGAAAAGTTCTTAAGTAGAGGCGTTTTTAGGTAGAAGTACCACTGTACAGTGGTACCTCGAGATACGAGTTTAATTCGTTCCGGACCTGGGCTCTTAAGTCGAGCAGCTCTTATCTCGAACGACTTTTCCCCATAGGAATTAATGTAAATAATTTTAATTGGTTCCAGCCCTCAAAAAACTCACAAAGTTAGTCTAAATTATGCAGAAAGACATGTTTTTAATGAAGAAATGTACATGTACATATAAATGAATAATGAAGTTTCTTTCAGTTAACTTGTAAACTTTCTTAAACTTTTAAATTTACATATGTTCAACTTCTCTGCCACCCAATCCTGTAGGACAGAGGTCCCCAACCCTTTTTGCACCAGGGACCGGCTTTAAGCGATCAAGAGAGGAATGGGTGAATGAATGGACGGAGGGTGGGAAGGAAGGAAGGAAAGAGGGAAGGGACAGGAACAGAGGAAGGAAGCAAGGAAACTTATGAAAGGGGAGAGTAAGAGAGGAATGAGTGAAGGGAGGGAGGGAAGAAGGTGGGAAGGAGAAAGAAAAGAAGAAATAGAGGAAGGGAAGGTAAAAGAGAGAAAGAAAAAGAGCAAGAAAGAAAGAAAGAAAGAAAGAAAGAAAGAAAGAAAGAAAGAAAGAAAGAAAGAAAGAAAGGGGGAAGGGACAGGAACAGAGGAAGGAAGCAAGGAAACTTATGAAAGGGGAGAGTAAGAGAGGAATGAGTGAAGGGAGGGAGGGAGGGAAGAAGGTGGGAAGGAGAAAGAAAAGAAGAAATAGAGGAAGGGAAGGTAAAAGAGAGAAAGAAAAAGAGCAAGAAAGAAAGCTGCAAGCACCCCCCCGAGCCCCCCAGGCCGGCTGCAACCTTTTAAAACACACGCGCCGCTTCGCAGCTGTCTCCTGAAGCCGAACGCGGAAGTTAGCGTTTGGCTTCAGGAGACAGCTCCTTGGCGCTTGTATCTCGAATTTGGGCTTGTAAGTAGAACAAAAATATCTCTCCCCTCCCAGCTCTTATCTCGAGTTGCTCTTAAGTAGAGCAGCTCTTATGTCGGGGTTCCACTGTATTCTCATACTAAAAAGTATCTTTGATGCCTGAGTCTCATGCTAAAGTGCTGAAGGGCAATTCTAGGAGCACATCTTAAAATTGTAAAACTGTGCCTTAAGGGAAAGTTTACTCAGCTTTGACTATTATATTGTGGAGTGCTTCCTACCGTCTATAGCTAATGCCACAGTCTAGTTTGTATCAATTTCACCAGTTTCCTTCAACTTCTTATAAAAATCAGATTGCTGCTTAGGAGCCTGATTGATTTTTTTCAAACTCTGTAACAGCTGTGAAACTCTAGAAGCAACAATATTATTAGCATCAAGCAATCCAAATAACAGATGCTTTAAACAAACAAATCGCCAAGGTGTACTTTTAAAGATTCCGCCCCCCCACACGCACACTCCAAGTAACCGTACCATAATAAAATACTTGATAGCCATTCTGTAGCAGAAAAGTACCTGAATTCAGTTAAGATAATCACTTTCAATGGCACAGTTTAAAATGTAGGGGTTTAACCTGAAGGTTTTTGAGTCAGACAAGAGGTTTGATTGCTGGTCTTCTGCGCAATGAGGAGGTAGTGAGGAGGAATTCAGAATTGGGGGCACTTGTGTTGGGCACAGATGGTGTGGTCACTTGGGTCCAACCTACCAATGAGACCCCTTAATGTGAGACAAAGCAGCCTAGCAGTGAAGTCCCCTTATATAAGGTCAACAGCATTAATTTACACTTCTGATCTGAGGTTTCTGACCTCGCTGAGCAATTTTTTATTTGTGAGGTCCTTGATTCTCTCTCTCAACTTGGTTGTTTTCTTGCAGATGTTTTATCGAACTACAGTAGGTAACGTTTTAAGATGTTACCTAAGTTGGTAATGAATGGGCTGCAAAAACCCCTAACAACCAAGCTCAGGGAGCTTCACGGACCCCATAGTTCAATCTTGAATTACAAATATTCTCTTCTGCTTCCATTTGTTTATTTAATTTATATGCCACTCATCTCACTATCTAAAGGGATTCTAGATGGCTATTTATTACCAATCAGTGCATGGTGGGTCAGTTGGGGGGAAGAGGAGAAACACCTGCAGATTAATGGAAACTAGACTCAGCCTCTTTTGGTGTTGCTCTACCTGGTTCCAAATGCAAATAAATATCATCCATTCAGTAGGTCAGTGATGGCGAACCTTTTTTTCCTCGGGTGCCAAAATTTCCTGACTTCCAGTGGGCCAAGTAGGCCAGATTTTTTTATATACAGTGATCCCTCAGGTTTGGCGAGGGTTCCGTTCCAAGACCCCTCGCGAAACTCGATATTTCGCGATATAGCGGTGCGGAAGTAAAAACACAATCTGCGCATGTGCGCCCTTTTTTTCATGGCCGCACATGCGCAGATGGTGGAGTTTGCGTGTGGGCGGCGGGGAAGACCCAGGGAAGGTTCCTTCGGCCGCCCAACAGCTGATCTGCTCCGCAGCGCGGCAGCAGCGAGGAGCCGAAGATGGGGTTTCCCCGTTGCCGCAACGGGGAAACCCCATCTTCGGCTCCTCGCTGCTGCCGCGCTGCGGAGCAGATCAGCTGTTGGGCGGCCGAAGGAACCTTCCCTGGGTCTTCCCGCCGCCCAGGCAAAGGAGAAACCCCAAGATCGCTTGCCGCTTGCCCGTTCACCCGCCCGCCCGGCTGCTCGCTTGCCCGTTCACCTGCCCGCCCGGCCACTCTGCTTGCCCGTTCATCCGCCCGCCCGGCTGCTCCGCTTGCCCGTTCGCCCACCCGCCAGGCCGCTCCGCTTGCCCGATTCACCCGCCCGCCCGGCTGCTCGCTTGCCCGTTCACCCGCCCGCCTGGCCGCTCCGCTTGCCCGTTCGCCCGGCCGGCCGGCCACTCCGCTTGCCCGTTCGCCCGCCCGGCCAGCCGCTCCGCTTGCCCGTTCACCCGCCCGCCCGGCTGCTCGCTTGCCGCTCGAGAGCAAGAGGGGGAGAGATAGAGAAAGAGAGAGAAGGAAAGAGATGAGAGAGGGAGGAAGAGAGTGTGAGAGAGGAAGAAGCAAGATAGAGAAAGAGAGAGAGAAAGAAAGAAAGATGAGAAAGGAAGGGAGTGACGTCATCGGGTGGAAAAATCGCGATATAGCGTTTCGCAAAGCTCGAGATCGCGAAACTCGGGGGATCACTGTATATATATTTTTTATTTACAAGACTATATACAAAAGACATAACAACATATAAACATCAATAGACAATAGACAATAACAACGGAAAATACATTTAAAAGGTTGGGCGGGTGAACGGCAGATCTATGATAATAAGTTGTGCTGTGAATATTCTCAATATCCCGATATAGTATAGTTAAATAATTACATTGTATATAAATAATAGATAAAGTTGAGTATGAAATGGCAGAGGGATTATAAATATATAGGTTTGGTTTTCGTATACAGTATATCTTATTTCAATCTTTTACTAAAATAAAATAAACACCAGACTGTTATTTTTGTATACATACAATTACAATTGTTAATCAATCAGTTTTTTTCTCTTTTCCCCCTTTTCTACCCAGCAGTAGAAAAAGTCCCAGCAGTTATAAAAGACAGAATCTTTGTTATTTCTAAGTTCCATAGTTAGTTTGGTCATTTCTGCGCAGCTTCTAATCTTTTCTAATATTAGTCCATCATGTGGCATGTCATCATTTTTCCACCGTTGTGCGAATGCTAGTCTGGCCGCTGTAGTAATATGTATAACTAGATACATTTGATTTTTTTTTCAAATTTTGTCTTATAATACCCAAGAGGAAACATTCTGAAGGTTTATCTATCTTTTTTGCCCTCCCAAGGCTCCAGAGGCTTTCTTGCAGCCTGGGGACGGTGAAAATGCCCCCCCCCCCCCCGAAGTCCTCTGAAGGCCAAAAATGGCCTGTTTCCTGACTTCCGGTAGGCCCAGCTTTCTTGGAGCCTGGGGAGGGCAAAAATGCCCTCCCCCATCCCTCCCGGAGATCAAAAACACTCTCCTGGAGCCTCTGCATAATCCAAAAATCAGCTGGAACTAAGCTAGGGCAACGGTGCATGTGCTGACAGATATGGCTCCGCATGCCACCTGTGGCACATGTGCCATAGGTTTACTATCACTGGATTAGCAATGTGATGTTATGATGGGAGAGGAAATCAGGAAAAGAAATACCTAGGATGGATGCTAGCCAAACCAGGCATATCCTAGGTCACAAGTGTCAAACCTGCCATGTCACATTGCTGTCACATTGCCATTTTTTCCTTTCATGGAGCTGGGGTGGGTGCCGCTTGTGCATGATGCATCCAACCCATGGGCCGGCCATTTGACACCTCTGCTCTAGGTGGTTTTATGCTGGTCACCTGGAAGTTGAGTGGTTGTGTTGGGTCAATAATATTTGCAGGGGCAGTAGGTTCATGTTAGCTTTTATTGAGGATGATTACCCACTGAGGGGAAGAAGATTGGAGTACCATTAAGTCCCTACTCCCCCTTCTCTGTTATCTGCTTGGCCATTATGTCTCACTTGTCCTCACAGGGACTCGTAGTTCTGGCAAAAAGACTGGAAGAATCTGTTTGTTAGAGTGCAGTACTGTAAGCTACTTCTGCTGATCACTGGCTGCCAGCAGTTTGGCAGATCGAATCTCAGTAGGCTCTAGATTGACTCAGCCTTCCATCCTTCCAAGGTTGGTAAAATGAGGACCCAGAGTATTGGGGGCAATATGCTTACTCTCTGTAAACTGCTTAGAGAGGGCTGTAAAGCACTGTGAAGCAGTATATAAGTCCAAAATGCTAAATGCTAAAGTTTTCTGGGAAGGTTGCTCATGGCTACCACATGACCGCAGACAAGGCTACAAGCACCCAAATTTTGGTCACAAGTCCACGGGTCATCAGTGCAAGGGCTGACCATAAATCACTTTTTTCAGTGCCAGTATAACTTTCAGTGGTCGCTAAACAAAGTACAAAGGGAATACAAGTACTTTACTTAGAAGGCTTTTCCTTTGGGGTATCAGCTACTCAGAACTGCGTGGGACTGTGCAGCTGATATACAAGTCGGTGTTGCTATTACTGGTAAGGAAATCACAATAGTTAGCACTGTGCTTTCTGTGCCCAAGTCAAAAGTGAGCCAGTGGTTGGTGGCAGATTATTATTATTATTATTATTATTATTATTATTATTATTATTATTATTATTATTTAAATTTGTATGCTGCTCCTCTCCAAAGACTCGGCATACAAATCTAAATAATAATAATAATAATAATAATAATAATAATAATAATAATAATAATAATGGTCTAAGAGGGGAGCAGCCCAGTGGGCACATACATAAAACTGGTGCTAAACTTCCATATCTCCACCAGCCCTGGGAGGTCTGGGATCTGAGTGAAGTGACCGAATTGTTGCTGAAATATTTTGTAACCTTTTGGCTATTTTTTTCCCCCAGATTAGTGAGCTTTGTATTCACACATTTTAACTTTCTCCCTTGTTGCATACTTAGGTTGTTGGCATCTAGCATGGCTGGCAGATTTACTGTAGGTCTATAACTGTAATAAAGATTTGATTGATGATGTTCATGTGATAGAGCCAGTTTTTCCCCCAGCGTGGATTTACCTGCTGTTTTTCAATTCCAATTATGCAATAATGTAAGCTTTTCATCAGTAAAAAAGGGTTGAAATTATAGCAAGAGCAGTATTTCCCCATATATCTTATCACACAAAGTGCACAAATATTGAAACTGGTTCCCTAATGTACATGGATTGCTAGATTTTTCAAAGAAGTCACAGAACAGCTTTCAAGCTAAATCCAAAGAATACTTCTAACCTGCATTCTTTTCACTAATCAGTAGCCAAGTATATACCAATGCAATTTCAAAACGGCGTGGAAAATGAAATCCATTGCTGACATAATTGATTGGTGAGATATCTTTGTTGTGAGTGAGAGATGGGTGTATACATTTGCAAATACAACTGTCCGCCTTCAATCAATTACCCTAATCCTAATCCACGGGAGGGGAGGGAGACAGCTGAAAAAAAGGCAAATGCAATCAATTCGTACAGGAACCAGCAAACAAAAAAGTGAACCAAAAAAAAAATGACAAGAGACAAAGGAATTATAGAATATAGAAATAACCTTGAATGAAGTATGCAACAGCAGTTACAAAAAAAAATTGTAGGGGATGACTATGCTGAGCCTGAAGGAAGAGTCAAAGGCATCATAACTCATGAGTCCCTGCACACTCGCAAGAGATCTAAATCCAATCCACCATGAATGCCTTCCTAATTTCTGCTCATTTTCCTTGACAGTTATTAGATCAGATTTTTGTAGACAGCTTAAGTTTGCAGTAAATCTTTATACTCATTTGAACTGCCTGGCTCTTCTGATTTCTCTGACGCTTGACAAAAAGCAACTTACGACTCATGGTAGTATCGCCACAGTTGCGTGATCAAAATTTGAGCATTTGCCAACTGGCACCTATCTACAATGGTTGCATTCTCCCAGAGTCATGTGATTGCTATAGGCGACCTTCCCATCCCTCTTCCAATAAGCAACACCATTTATAAATATAAAAAGACGTGTATCTTCCAACACTCTAACATATATGCCATTCATATTTAACCAAGTGGTCTTGATGCAGTAAGATCCAACATGTTAACATTTTAGAAAAAAATTCCTCTGCAGAAAACAAATCATTGAGATTAGATTCGGGAATCATATGCCAATAGAAGTTTTTAAAATGTACTGTATTTGGTTAAATCGGTTTTAATTGTTTTAATGTACGTATATAAATTTTAATTTGCAAACATAATTATTTAGATTTTATTTTAAGTCACCCAGACTCACGCATGTGTGATGGCAATTATATAAATTAATAAATAAAGGCGTTTGATTGCATAGAATGAAGGCTTCCCTATCAGCCAAACCAAATTAATTAGTGATGTAACAAGTGATGTAACCACAAATTAATATCTACTCCATTCGAAATAATTATTTTGTGCCTGGTGTGATAAATTACCAGACTACTAAAAGCTTTAGTCACCAGTTATTCAAGAACAGAATACCTTGATGCAGTAAAACCACAAACATGGGAATAAAAATAACAAAAATGTAAAATCTACTTCACAAATTTCCAAGACACCCTATCAAAAGCTTTCTCAACTTACAAACATTGAATAGTTTGCTCGCTTCTGGCTAAGTTGTATTAAAGCAAAAAGACAGATCAGAAATTTAATATTAACAACCTCTGGATGACTCAGTACTATTGTAGCCTCTGCAGGATGCACAATACAATGAAACCTCATTTTTAACAGGCCAATTATAAGGAGGGTTCATATATTATCTATGAATATCTGTTAAAAAGTATTCCTCGATAATTTACCTCATTCGTGGATTGTCATCATTACACAAATGAACATTTGCATTCTTTTCATAATAAAACCATTACACAAATGATATTAATTGGTGCGGAAAATTGGCCCATTCCATGAGAAGTCCTTTACATCAAATCCAGTAAATTGAAGTTTAATGTGGTTGGAAGAATCAAGGCATAATCTGCATGCCAAGGTAGCTATTAAAATCTCAGCATCAAAACTTAACAGGAAAATAGTTTTGTAATTGAAACACAAAGAAAAATGTATAGCCGGTTTCAGGAAGACTATAAGATGTTTTCCTCTTCTGAGATAGTAGAATTTGGTGGGGGGAGAGAGAGAATTCAATATACACACTTTCAATACACAAGAGGTAAGGACCCAATACAGTTTATATTTTAACCTAAGACTTTCTACTATTGACCTCACCCATTCCCAAGAGGGGCGTGCATAAATGCACCAATGTGCCTACCATCCCTGACCTAATGTTCCCATGTACTCAAAATCGTCTCCTGAATACATGTTTATACTTTTACTATAATCTTATATGTTCTGCCGGCGTGTTGCAACCGCCCGTAATTACAGGGTACTTAGTCCAGGAAGACACACACCACACGATAAAAGGAAAACCCAAAAGTTTTTATAAACAGAAAAACAGAAACAGATCCCTTTTTAAATTTCAAATGGATTTTCTGGTACACAAGGCACAGGTTAAATGCAATCCAATTGGTCACCCAATAACTGGGAAATTGAGTCCAATTCTAAAGTCCAGAGAGTTCCCACACAATCTTGACCAGCACAAAAACCAGGATCTTGACAAAACAATGAATCAGATAAACTGCCACAAGGCTAAACCAGCACGCTGTTCTTTTTATCTGTAGCACTAATTACAGCAGCCCCACTCAACCACAGGTGGCCTCATTTTCTCTTGTAATAATCCTTCAGTTGTTGTCTCCTAGGCATCACTCTACGCATGCGTGGGTGTGTCATTAATTCTTGTTCAGAATCCAAGTATGATACAGATGATTGATCTCCTCCTGGGCTGTCTGCCAAACTCCCCTCTTCCCTGTCACTCACGCTTCCTTGGTCAGAGGAGGCTTCGTCGGCAGATTCCATCAGGAGCAAAACAGGCCTGCGGCATGTGGATGTTTCCCCCACATCCACCTGCACATTCCTTGGGGCAGGAGCTGGGCCAGAGCTAACCACAACACTTATATATGCTTGACAAATAATAACAAATAAATCAAAAATCTTAAAAAAAAACACTCAAGTCTGGCATCTTCACCAATTTTTCATAAATTTAATTGTACTGTAGTCAATAATTTTTTGAACAGAAAACAATGAAAAATGACTAGTAATCTGGTCCTGAGATTGCTATGGCAATCTCACATTCTATAGAAAACAATTTATGTTGCCAATTGTTGAGGGTAAAAAATCTGCTTTGGAGATATTTTTAACCAATCTATACAGAGGATTGTTTCCCTTAATTTCAGTCTAAAGGTCTGAAGTCCTGATCTTCCCCACCCTCTTTCCAATATTTTTAGCTAGTACAATATAATAAACATTTTTATCTGGAAAGCACAGAGCTTATAAAATTCAAATTTAGCAGAGGTTTTAATATGGTTCAGGAGCTAGATAAGATGCATAGAGGATTAACAGGTTTTAAAACTAGGGCTTTCTCCCATCCATATTTACGTTTGTTGTTATAGGAAATAGGCACAGAACTTACAGTCTCAAATCAAAGCTTTTGCAGAGCCTTATTACAGGTAGTCCTCAAATTATGACTGGTCGCTTGGTGACCATTTGAAGCGTCAACAAATCTCCCTGGGGATAGTGATGATCCAGTTTTGAAGTTCCAACTCTGTACACCAGGAGTGTCCAACTCAATTTCATTGACGGTCACATCAGGGTTGTGATTGACTTCGGGGAGAGGGAGCAGGGGTGTGCGGCCACCTTGATGTCACTCATGTTGGAGGCACTGGTGGTGGCCCAAGCACTCTGCCAGCAAAAATGGGCTCTGGAGATCTGTTTTTTGCTGCGACAGCCTCCTGCAACCTTCTACCAGTGAAAACAGAGCTAAGGAGGGCTGCCTGCAGCCCTCGCATGCTACATTTTCAACTGTGATTGCCTCCTCTTACCCTCTGCCAGTGAAAATGGAGCTCAGGAGGGCCGCCCACAGCCCTCCCAAGATCCGTTTTCACTGGCAGAGGCACCACAAGCTGCTCCTTCTCTGTTTCCAGGACAACCCCATGGGCCAAATCTAAACATCCCACAGGCCAACAGGCCTTGAGTTGGACACCCCTTCCCTACACAGAGATACACAGTGATGTGATTGCTTCCTGGCTGCTTGGAAACCGGTCTGCACTTACAGCCATTTGCCACGCATTGTGGTCACATGACCACATTCTGCTTCCAGTATTAGCAGAACCAGCCCATAGCAAACAACAACTTCATTTAATGACCCCAGTGATTGCTTAACAATTATGGCAATTACCTTACAACCATGGCAAAAAAAAAAGTTCATAAAATTGGTTGAGTCACATGATGACTTGCCTTATGACTATCATGCCTTATAACTATAATGGGCAGGCTCTAACTTACAAGTCAAAGACTACCTATACCCAGGACATGGCTGTAACAATTTGGTTTAATGCAATTTATCAATTGGTTCTTCACCAAATGTTTCTGCCAAAAATGATAAGGAATTAATTCTGGGCATCTGAGATTGTATGAAACCCGTTTTGTTCTCCCCTAATTCTGGTTCACTGAACTCCTGTTTATTTCTGATTTTGGTTTCCCTTAACTCCCAAAATCAATACTTTTGGCCTCCAAGCTACACATTCTTAAAGAGACGTGGTGGCGCAGCAGTTAGAATGCAGTACTGCAGGCTAATTCTGTTGGCTGCCAGGAGTTTGATTCTCACTGCCAGGAGTTCAAGTCTCACAAGGTTGACTCAACCTTCCATCCTTCTCAGGGGGGTAAAATGAGGACCCAGATCATTGACTCTGTATGAATATCTTGAATATTGAATATGTTGACTCTGTAAACTTAGAGCAGTGATGGCGAACCTTTCTTTCCTCAGGTGCCCAAAAAGCGTGGGGATGCACTATCGCACATGCGCAAGTGCCCCCACCCATAATTCAATGCCTGGGAAGGGCAAAAAACAGCTTCCCCTGCCCCCTGCCCCCTCCCCCTGAGGCCCTCTGGAGGTCGGAAACGTTTCCCAACTTCTGGTGGGCCCAGTAGACTCATGTTTCGCCCTGTCCAGGCTCCAAAGGCTTCCCAGGGGAGGGTAAATATGCCCTCCCCATCCCCCCGGAGGCTCTCTGGAAGCCAAAAACGCCCTCCCAGAGCCTCAGCACAAGCCAAAAATCAGCTAGCTGGCACACACATGCATGTTGCTGCTGAGCTAGGGAAACAGCTCACATGCCAGTAGAAATGGCTCCGCATGCCACCTGTGGCACCCATATCATAATTTCGCCAGCACTTTGAAGCGATATATAAATCTAAATGCTATTGCTACAAGTCTAAATGCTATTTTCCTGCTTAATTACAGTTTCAACTCAATCCTACTCTAACTGTGAAAGAGTTGGACTCTGCTGCGGTTCCACCAAAGGGTGAGTCCATCCCACAGTCAACATGTGAAATATCAAATGGAGGCAGACATGCAAGAACTGATGAAATTATCTTTTGAATGGGCCTGATAACAGAGCATCCCCCACAACTAACAGCCTAACACCCCTACCAGTTAGCAGGAGGTCACTGTGGCTTGACTCATTCACTAGACTCACCTACATGCTAGACTTTGCTAAGTGGGAATGTGTTATTTAAAAAAGAATATTAAGCAAGCAAGATTAATTTGGTTCAATGATAAACTTAATTTAAATAGAATTTTCCTTTTATCCTGACATTGTATACAATATTTCTTTATCCCACAATCATGTATCCCAGTGGCCAGTCAGGTCCCACAAAGTTGGCCTTCTCCAGGTCCCTTCAGCCAGGCAAGAACCAGGTCCCTTCAGTCTGGCAAGAACCTAGGAGAAGAGCCTTCTCTGTGGTGGCCCCAGCCCTTTGGAATCAACTCCCTCTGGAGATTCGTACTGTCCCCACCCTCCCCACCTTCCGCAAAGCCTTAAAAACTCATCTTTGCCAGCAGGCTTGGGGCCACAAAGTTTCACATCTAGCCCCAGTCGATGAATGAATTTATATGAATGATAGAATGAATGTGGAAGATTGGTTTTAAGTAATTGGGGTTTTAGAAATGTATTTTAACTTTAGATTTTTTATATGTTTTTGTATTTCTTTTTGTTGTGAGCCTCCCTGAGGAAAAGGGTGGCATAGAAATCTAATTAATTAATTAATTAATTAATTGATTGATTGATTGATTGATTAATGAAAGAAAGAAAGGAAGGAAGGAAGGAAGGAAGGAAGGAAGGAAGGAAGGAAGGAAGAAAGACAAATAAATAAATGCTTTTCAGTCATTCACTCTTGATGGACTTATTTTTCAGATTTAAAGCTTGCCCTTTTAGTAGCCGGATAGTTGGGACTAATGCTATAGAGATCTAGGTTCAAGTCCACCCCAGCCCCCAAAGCCACTGAGTGACTCTAAGCCAGCCATTCCCTCTCAGAACCATCCTACCTCACAGGATTATTGTTATGGGGGGGAAACGGAACATCTTTGGAGGTCCTATATAAAAGAAGGGAAGTCTAACAAATAAATAAATATCACGCAATCAGCTGCATCAGAAAAAAGAGAGGTCATCTCCAACCTAGTTGGTTTTCAAAGAAATCCTTTGGATATAGTATAATAGCACTTCAGGGAAGCACCTGATGTGAGAATGCAATAAAAAAAATTTCTACAAACTCTTTACAATATGCCCCTTGCAAGATTATTATACACGCCACGGAATGCTTTGAAGCTCTCCTTTTCTCTGTTATCGTTCCCTCTAATTGGAAACTCAGGTGGAAAGTGCTGATGGAAATAAGAAAAAAAACAGCATAACTGGGACAACGAGAAACGCAGAGGTATCAGCACGTCCAGAGAAGCCCTGAGCTTTGCAGAAACGTATCTACCTGTTTAAGCAAGGAATCTTGAAGAACAAAAGGCAATTCTTCTCCATCCAGATAAGGCACAATGGTTTTAACAAATGCCAGGCAGAACAATCCCAGCAAATTCTTGACGTCAACTAAAGCCATTCTGCATGCTATTCACCCTGCTTTCCTATTCACCCCAAGCATCTGATATGCTACTTCTGAATATGGAAGTTCTACTTCATCCTCAGTGTGCATTGCTTTAATGAGCCTAATCCACCAGGACTGTCCACCTCAACTTCACACTGTCATGTTATTGTTAATGGTGAATATTCTGAGCAGAGACAGGTTACAAGCGGTGTGCCACAAGGGTCTGTTCTGGGTCCTATTCTTTTTAATATGTTCGTGAGTGACATAGGGGAAGGTTTGGTAGGGAAGGTTTGCCTATTTGCCGATGACTCTAAAGTAAAGATGGCAGACTAGATGGATAATGAGGTCTTTTTCTGCCGTCAGTCTTCTATGTTTCTATTTTTCTAAATGTGCAATAGGGTTGATATTGCTGGAGGCGTCTGTAATATGGTAAATGATTTAACTTTACTAGATAAATGGTCAAAGCAATGGAAGCTGCAGTTTAATGTTTCCAAATGTAAAATAATGCACTTGGGGAAAAGGAATCCTCAATCTGAGTATTGTATTGGCAGTTCTGTGTTAGCAAATACTTCAGAAGAGAAGGATTTAGGGGTAGTGATTTCTGACAGTCTCAAAATGGGTGAACAGTGCGGTCAGGCGGTAGGGAAAGCAAGAAGGATGCTTGGCTGCATAGTTAGAGGTATAAGAAGCAGGAAGAGGGAGATTATGATTCCGCTATATAGAGTGCTGGTGAGACCACATTTGGAATACTGTGTTCAGTTCTGGAGACCTCACCTACAAAAAGATATTGACAAAACTGAATGGGTCCAAAGATGGGCTACAAGAATGGTGGAAGGTCTTAAGTATAAAACATATCAGGAAAGACTTAATGAACTCAATCTGTATAGTCTGGAGGACAGAAGGAAAAGGGGAGACATGATCGAAACATTTAAATATGTTAAAGGGTTAAATAAGGTCCAGGAGGGAAGTGTTTTTAATAGGAAAGTGAGCACAAGAACAAGGGGACACAATCTGAAGTTAATTGGGGGAAAGATCAAAAGCAACATGAGAAAATATTATTTTACTGAAAGAGTAGTAGATCCTTGCAACAAACTTCCAGCAGACGTGGTTGGTAAATCCACAGTAACTGAATTTAAACATGCCTGGGATAAACATATATCCATCCTAAGATAAAATACAGAAAATAGTATAAGGGCAGACTAGATGGATCATGAGGTCTTTTTCTGCCGTCAGTCTTCTATGTTTCTATGTTTCTATGTGTAGACTGCAGCTTGCATTCTACCAAGGAACTAAAGAGGAATGGAATGGAAGATAGATAGATGATGGAAGGTAGACTGGACTGGACTGGGCTAGAAAGAATAGAATAGAATAGCTTTATTTGGCTATGTGTGATTAGAAGCTCTCAGCGTAGAGGCCAAGCATGTACATTGAGTGTTACACAGTATTCCCTTGCCACTTCGCGGTTCACCTTTCACGGACTTGGTGCATCGTGGGTTTTTATAAAATATTAATGGAAAAAATATATCGTGGATTTTCGCTACTTCGCGGGTTTCCTGCGGAACTCGATCCGAGACGCTACTTGCCTAGATGAGATTGTAAACGATTGGTTGTTAGATGGATAAGTGACCAACCAGAGAGTGATGCTTTGTATCCCAGAGCCTGATTGGCTCAGTACAGTAGCGCGGTGTTTACTTTTCGTCTGTGCGCAGCTTCCCTATCTCAGAGTCTGCTCCTACACTCGGCCATTTCACATGGAGCATCATTTCATCGCGTAGGTTTAAGAATTCAAAACATTTTGCAGTAAGTGTAAAGGTACATGCACAAAACAGTGTGGGATTGGTTATTAAGGGAATGGGAAAGGTTTACATAGCATAAAAGTGTGGGGGAGGGTTTATAAAGCCTTAAAATAGTATATAAATACTTAAATAGAGCATTATTATTATTATTTATTGGATTTATATGCCGCCCCTCTCCGAAAACTCACATCCCTACTTTGCGGATTTTCGTTTACCACGGGTGGTCCTGGAACGTAACACCCGCAATAAACGAGGGAACACTGTATTGCCAAAACATCCTGGGAATTTATTCCATGTATATAACCCCCCCCTTTCCCCCCCCCCCCTTTTTCAACATCTAATCTCGTGGCCATCGCATCCCTTTTCATTGCCTGAGGAAGCAGCACACACAGTGGTTGGGAAAAAAAATACACTTCCAACTTCTCCCACGGAAACAAACCTCACTTTCAAACAGGGGCTACAGGGGCTGGAAAACACGAAGGCCAGTGCATTGTAAAGGCAAGCAAAGATGGAGAAGAAAGGGGGGATCACCCTGATTTCTTATTCCAGCAATCAGGGCCATCAAGATGAAAAACTGCCCCCCGCCCCCATACAGGACAGGTTGCTCCAGTTTTCAGCCGGCTCTGTTCCTTATCACCCACCCCATCCGCCATCTGCTCCCAGGGGTGCCACGAGAAAAGCACCCAGCTACTTACGAGCTTAAGCTCGTAGAATGAGACGGTAGCAGTAAAAACCCAGTGCACCAACCTCTAGCTTTTCAACAGTTCATCGTGATATATTATTAATCGTTTTTATAATGCGCTTGCATAGATTGCTGTTGCTCGGGGCTCTGTTCTGTACCTAGGATTGGCAGGGAAGAAAAATAACGAAATAGGGCAGGCTGGTTCCCTTTCTTTTCTTGTTTGGCCCCTTCCACAGTGGCCCTGGAGAAAGCAGCTGTAAATAATAATAATAATACCAGTCAGGGAATCACACTACAAGCTGAGCACCCAGCTGCAGGCACACACAAAAATCGCCGGGAAAGAAGGAATGTTTAGGGCAGGCAAAGTTTTTGTGTGCCTGGTTCGGATCAGCTCTTAAAATCTGCTCCCTGAAGCCAGGCACGGTCTTTGCACTCCGATTGCAGAGGAAAAAGGGGGGAATTCATGCCAGATCCCATGTCATTCCCTCTACACCAGTTTTTCCACAGACCTGTGGAAAATCTAGTTTTTATTTTCCACTTGGGGAGACCAGAAATGAAAAATAAAAAAGTAGACCAAACTCAATTCAGTTATGATGAAAAACCAGACCCCCTATTTTCTACCCCAGCAAGTTCGTTCAGTTCTTTATTCATTTGTCCAATACACAAATACATAGGAAGAAAAATAGACATGTAGTAATATATATATAAGGGTACAGAGGAGAGGATATATGAAAGAAAGAAAATATATATGATAAGTGAGAGAAAGGAAAGACAATTGGACAGGGGACGAAAGGCACACCAGTGCACTTATGTACGCCCCTTACTGGCCTCTTCTTCATGAAAAGCAAAGCATGGGGCAACAACAGGGCAGGAGAAGGAGGCAAAACCAGAATCCACTTCTGCTGTGGGTTCATTTCTAACCCATCAGCTTGTAAACCCTTTTGGTTCTTATCTATCCTGTATAATCAGTTATAAGTGTGCATTGTGGCAAGGGAAGGGATAAGACATTAACTCCTAGCAACTCGTGTATACTGCATGAGTCAAAAAGTCAATGAGCAAAGCCAGATTGGCTTAATTATTGCATAATTCACTTAATAACTACAATGATTCGCTTAACAACTGCAGCAAAAAGATCATAAAGTGTGACAAAACTCATTTAACTGTCATTCTTAGCAATGGAAATTTTGGGCTCAATTATGGTTGCTAAATCAAATATTACCTGGAACAGAATAGCTTCATTTGCTTGTCCTGGACTATATTTCAGAAGAGGTGGGGCCTGGAGGAGAAACAGGAGCCCTAAATCGTAGTAGGTTCTGCAACCCAACAAGACCGACACAGACTTCACAGGATAATCAGAACTGCAGAAAAAACAATTGCTGCCAGCCTGCCTTCCATTGAGGACCTGTATACTGCACGAGTCAAAAAGAGGGCAGTGAAAATATTTATTGACCCTTCACATCCTGGACATAAACTGTTTCAACTCCTACCCTCAGAATGTCGCTAGACAACTAGACACAAGAACAGGTTCTTTTCCCGAACGCCATCACTCTGCTAAAAAAATAATTCCCTCAACACTGTCAAGCTATTTACTGAGTCTGCACTCTATTACTACTAGTTTTTTTCTCATCATTCCTATCACCCATCTCCTCCAAATTATGACTGTATGACTATAACTTGTTGCTTGTATCCTTATGATTTAGTATATTAATATTGTTTCCTGATTATTTATTTGTACTCTATGACAATCATTAAGTGTTGCACCTCATGATTCTTGACAAATATATGTACACTGAGAGCATATGCATCAAAGACAAATTCCCTGTGTGTCCAATCACACTTGGCCAATAAAGAATTCTATTCTATTCTAATCTAATCCTGAGAGCATTACTGGTGGGGGGGGGGCTGCTTGTGTTGGCCCCCCAACACATAGCAAGTTGCTAACCACCCATCAAGATCAATTTCCTAAGCAGATTCTGACATTCCTTCTTTCCTAAACCTACTAGCTTCTTTCTCTGCCCTCCTCAGCCAGGTCTTCATTAAAGGCCAGCTGGCAAAGGAAAAAGGGGAGGGTGGGGTGTTGTCTGAAAAAGCGAGATGATGGTGGGCTGCAGAAAAACAGAAGGAATCCCCTAACCCAGAAGATATTTTCTAGGATCTCTAGTGGTTACTGCAGGTTTTGCATTCACTGTCGTAGAAGAAAGGAGTGATTTATCAAGGGAAAGGAAGGATTTTGCACGCACCAAAACTGGCAATCAACAAGAGAGGGAAACCGCCGGGGGGGAAAGTAACCCACAAACTCTTTCCAAATAAAAACAGACCCATGGCAGAAATAAAAAGGACGGACTGAAGGTATTACGAGCGAGCAGAAATCGAAGGGGCCCATTTCAAAACCTTCTTCGAGCTATTTCCTACAAAAAGCACCACTCTCCCGTGCCTTGCAAAGAGCGCACAGCCCTCAGCGAGGCAACCCAGACGTTGGGAACACAACTTGCAATTGGCAAATCTGGAACCAGCTTTTTATCCGAGCTGCTTAATGTTGAACGTGTTCCACATGTTCAGGGTACAGTCTGGAATGCCCAATGAGGAAAGACAGCTGGGAGATGGGGACGGACGGACGGGTGGAGTTGCAAACCACAGGACTGTACAATTTCAATCAGAGCCTGGAAATGAAATTATTTCAGCCCTCTTATTCAGACGGACGAGAAAATGATCTGAACTTTACTTTGGACTGTGCTACAAAAGCAAGGGACCATGCCTTTCCTTTTCTTTTTTTCCCATTTGGGGTGGGAGGGAAACAAGCTGATATCAAGGTTTAAAATTAGCCAGACCTCTTCCCTAAAAATCTAGGGACAGGGTGAATTCAAGAAAGGGCACGTGGCAACACTTCTGATAGGAAACAGAGGGCAGACAGAGATGTCTTGGAGCTTCAAATGAAGTTTCAGGCACTTGGGTAATTAAACCAGGACCTGTTTGGGGTCAAGAAGCAAAATAGAACCTCCATGTTCTGAAGCAGCTAAGCACCACAACTACAGCAGTCACACTTTGACCTCTCTCTCTCGCTAACATTTCCTGAGTTGGATTATTATTATTATTATTATTATTATTATTATTATTATTATTATTGTTCCGATGGTTTTCAAATGTCCGCTGAGATCTCTGGGCACAGTGCCAAAGGATCTCAGCGGACATTTGAAAACCATCGGAATTGACAAAATCTCCATCTGTCAATTGCAAAAGGCCGCTTTATTGGGATCGGCAAACATAATTCGCCGCTACATCTCTCAGTCTTGGGTGCTTGGGAAGCGCCCAACTGGTGATGAAACACAAAATCCAGCATAGTGATCTCGTTCGCTGTGTTGTATTGAAATAATAATAATAATAATAATAATAATAATAATAATAATAATAATAATATGATGATGATGATGATGATGATGATTTGTATGCCACCCTTCTTCGAAGACTCAAGTAAGCAGGGCCAGAAGCTTATTCCATGAATCTGTCTTTTTCCATAACCAGGGATTTTTAAAGAGAGTTTTCCCCCCTTTTAAATACCATTGTGTTTTATCTCATTTTATTACCAGTTTGGAGTACTGTTAGCTAACCTGGATGGGGAGTAAATTGTAATTAGCTATCTCATGGCAGCTGAAAAATGTTTGCGCTAAAAAAAATTATAATCAGCTGAAAATAGCGAAAGGTTGCTGTGGTCTTCTTTCAAGCTGGTTGGCCAATGCAGCGAAAGCTCCAGACTCCATGAAGCCCTGGGTCTTCTGGTGGTTTTAGAGATGCTATTAGGCCTGAGTTCAGCAGAGCCTCCAAATCAGGGGCAGTATACCTTGTGAGTACCAGTGACATATCAAAATTGTTCTCTTGGTGTGCTGTTTTTTGAAGTCCTAGAACCACACAGGTTCATTGTTCTCCTGATATTCTGGAGATAGGTTTTCCACAAACCATTGCTTCTGCCCAGGCCAGCTCAAACTTATGGAAGCCTAAGCCTAAAATATTGAATTGTGACAGTACCTTCTCAATTGCCTATACTTGCATTGGATGGGTCTCCTTTGGCCTAGGACAGTGATGGTGAACCTTTTTTCCCTCGGGTGCCAAAAGAGTGTGGGTGTGCACTATCACACATGCGTGAGTGCCCACATCCATAATTCAATGCCTGAAAACAGCTTTCCCCAGCCCCTGGAGGCACTTTGGAGGCCAGAAACGGCCTGTTTCACAACTTCTGGTGGGCCCACTAGGCTCGTGTTTTGCCCTCTCCAGGGTCCAAAGGCTTCCCTGGAGCCAGGGGAGGGTAAAGACGCCCTCCCCCATCCCCCTGGAGACTTTCTGGAAGCCAAAAACGCCCTCCCAGAACCTCTGTGCAAGTTAAAAATCAGCTGGCCAACACACACATGCACAACTATTGTCCAGTCTCCGACCTTCCCTTCATGGGGAAGGTTGTTGAGAAGGAGTTGGCCTTCTCCAGGTCCCGTCGACTAAGCAATGTTGTCTGGCGGGGCCCAGGGAAAGAGCCTTCTCTGTGGCGGCCCCAACCCTCTGGAACCAACTCCCCCCAGAGATCAGAACTGCCCCTACCCTCCTTGCCTTTCGTAAGTTGTTGAAAACTCACTTGTGCCGCCAGGCATGGGGAAATTGACATCTCCCCTAACTACTTGGTTTATGTGTGGTTTGATTGGGTTCTGTGATTATTTTCTTATAAGGGTTTTTAAATTGTGTTTTAAACATTGGATTTGTACATTGTTTATGATTGTTGTGAGCCGCCCCGAGTTGTCAGAGAGCGGCGGCATGCAAATCTAATGAATAAAATAAAAATAAATAAATATTGGAGCAGAGCTAAGGCAATGGCTCGTGTGCCAGCAGATATGGCTCCGCATGCCACCTGTGGCACCATAGGATCGCCATCAGTGGCCTAGGATAATTTTTTCAGGAGTGAGAAAATCATTCTGTTGGATCAGATGAAAGAACATCTAGTCTAGCATCTATTCTCTTCAAGACTAGTGTAGGTGCTTCTGGGAAGCCTGTAAGCCAGAAAGGAAGGCCAAGCTACCTATAGAAACTGATAAGGAGACCCCATGTGCCTCTGACAGGGGCCATAAAACCACGATCCTGGGGTCAATGGCTTGCTCTCTGTCTTCATAGAGTTCCTCCATCTTATAGAATGTACTCTGGATAGACAGGCAACTAAAATTAATATTGAAGAAGGAAAAGTCAGACTCCACCCATAGACGATGGCTCTGGGTTTGGGGTGCAAACTCCATTTATGTTTAGAAGGCACCAGTTCCAGAGGTAAAATCAGCCACAGAAAATGGCCCAAAGGCTAAAGTTAGGCCTCCTGCCAGCCTAACAGACCCGTTTGCACAAGAGAAAGCATCAAGTTGTCCATCCTGAAGGCGGAAGTAGAAGGCACATATTTTCCGTCACCCCTAAAGAACACTTTGCTCAGCCCAAATCCCAGCTACCCACCAACTATCTGCCACCCCTCAGCCTTGTCTCTCTCCTTTGTCAGTCTGCTCACCATGTTCCATTAGGACTGTGACTTGTACTGTGTATAGTATGAGGCAGCGAGATTCCGTTTTTCCTAAGCATGTTCCATAATAGTCAACAGAACTAAAGAGTTTCCTGTAATCAGCCCCGTGTTGCATCCCATGTAACCAGCATCAGCCTTCAAATTAAATTCTGAGCGTCCATCAGCACCGGCTCAAATTAAGCCACACGAGGCAAAACAATAATAACGGGGCAAAGTGTGGGAGCTGCCCAAGAGCTGCCCACTCCTCTTGGAATTAGGGATCTTGCCGGCCACAATATCAATTGCTAGCCTAGAATCCCCCCCCCCTTTCACCAACTCCAAAGTTGTGGGCACAGTGGGTAACACAGAAAGGCACTCTGCACATGCTCATATGCCCTAGGGTTGATTGAGTTAGAGTCTCCCAGTTGCTGAAGTCGGCCAAGCCACAGTACTTATATATCTATACTGTATGTATATATGTATGTATGTATGTATGTACAGTATGTATGTACACACACACATATATATAGGTACTATATATATAGGTGTTTGTGTGTGTGAACTGTGGCTTGGCAGACTTCAGCAGCTGGGAGGCGTGTATATATAATATTATATATACACACTGCTCAAAAAAAATAAAGGGAACACTTAAAAAAACAGAATATAACTTCAAGTAAATCAAACTTCTGTGGAATCTAACTGTCCACTTAGGAAGCAACACTGATTGACAAGTCAATTTCACCTGCTGTTGTGCAAATGGAATAGTTGTGCAAATGAGAATATTCAATGAGAATATTTCAGTCATTCAGATCTAGGATGTTTTATTTGAATGTTCCCTTTATTATTGTGAGCACTATATACATACACACACACAAGCTCAAAACACACTTTAAAAGGGAAAAAAAGACCTGGTTTATTTGCAAACGCATTTTGCACATGGTGTTACTTGCAATTTCCCCAAGAATTGTGTTGCTTCTCACAAGCGCCAAAAAAAAAATTGGCAGGGGGAAAAAATTGGCAGCTAATTGGCAGGAGGAGTTCCAGGCAGTTTGGGTTAAACTCCGTGCCTTTGGGGGGGGGGGGATTCCAAGACACCCCCCTCCCAAAAAAAGCCCGTCCCGGTTTCTTGCTTCCAAAAGGGATGCCGCTTCTCCAAAGCCGGTTCCTCCCCCGCCTCATTAAACCAATACCGCCCCCCCTCCATCACCACCACCGCCGGCGACCCTCCCCTTCCTCGGCGGCGGCGACGGCGGCTCACTCACCGTGGCTGAGGAGGGCTCCGATGCAGCAGAGAAGGGCGGCGGGTCCGGAGCGCGCCCTCCTCGCCAAGGCCATGGCGGAATCCGGAGCGGAGCGTGGCGGAGGAAGAGGGGGGGTGAGAAGAAAAAAAACACGACGCCGAATCCAAAGAGCGCGCGCGCGCGATCCGAAAACCGAAGCCAAAGACTGAGCCGAAAAGGGGGGGGGGAGGATGAGGGTCGGAGAAATGAGGCGCTGTGGGGGGGGAGACTCCAAGGAGGGAACAAGAGAGGGGGGGCGCCTCCTTCTGGCTCGAGCCAGCCCAAAGTGGGGAGGGGGGTGACCGCCCCTCGCCAAAAAAAAAAAGCCGGGAGTCGACGTGAGGTGCAAGAAGAGACCCCCCTCGAGGGGTAATACTGCCCCCCCACGTGCAATATTGGACGGTATGAGGGGCAAACGGGGGGGGGGAGTTGAGGGTGAGGAGGGGGTGGGTTAGTTTTATTTATTATTGTATTCCTCAGTCCAATTTTTATACGCCGCCCAACTCCTTAAGGGACTCTGGGCGCCTCACGATATATTCAGGATAAAGGACTTAAGAAGCAATTTTTTAAAGAAGAAAAATCCGGGGGGGAGAGAGAGAAAGAGCTGAAAAAACGGAGCTGAGGGAACCAGAGCGCGGGTATAGAGCTCTTTTAACGAGGCAGCCCCCCCCCTCCGCCAAAGTAACGGGGACCAAGCGCGGGCAGACGGGGAGGACGTGGATGCAATAAAGAAAGGCGGGCTCCCCGAAGGGGGGGGAGAGAAATGGGGAGGGGGGCGAGAGAGAGAAGGAAGGGGGGTTAAAAATATATAAAAAAATAAAAAACCAAGCTGGTCGCTGTTAAATCCGACTTCCGAGTCGCCCCCCGGGGCTTCTTCTTCCTCGACGGGGATCCTCGAAGAGAGGAACTTACAATCCGGAGCGAACCGAAGAAAGTTCGGGGCCGCCTGAAAGAAGAGGCGGCGCTGGAGATGGTAGAGGAGGGAAGGCGCCCCGTGTAAAAAAAAAAAAAAAGGCTCCCCCCTAGCCTCGACGGCGCCTCACGGGGATCCCGGCGGCGTTTTCGGAGCCATCGCAGCCTCGCAAGCCCGGGCAAGAAGAAAGAGCTGCAGCCGGAGCGCCGGAGCTTCGCGCCCGCCAGCCCCTCCGTCCGTCTCCGCGGCGAAGATGCGCCGATCTGAGGCTTCTCCAGCCGGGAACAGCAGCTGAGAGAGAGAGAGACTCCCTCCGCCCCCACCAGCCTGCCCGCCTCCCCGCGTTCTCCCTCCGTCACGTGTTTTTCCCCCTGGAGTTTTTCTAACGCCACCGCCGCCGCGGCTCTTGCCGACACGCGGGCGGCTTTGGCCGTGCGAACCCGGATCCCGTTTTCCTCAGGAGAGCGGGTCTGGTTTCCAGCGCTTGCTTGCTAACCGGAATCGGGGGTAGGGGGGTACACGGAGGAGGGTGGACCCGGCCGGATTCCCTTGCGGAGGGGCCTCGAAGGGAAAAGACTTGGGTTTCCCCCACCACACACACATACACGGAAGAAATTGACGGAGCTCGCGGGTTGCCTTCGCACGACGCGGTTCGATAAAAGTAGGAGAGAGACACCCCCCCCCCGTTTTAAGGGCTGAGTTTTAAAGGATTTAAATCGGGGGATGAGTTGGCCGTGTGGTGCGAACCCTAGAAAAGAGAGTGGGTTTAAATCCGGAGAACAGAGCAAAATTTGTGAGAATGCAGGATATCAACGACACCACAAATCAAACGTTCACACAAACAGGAAGCCTTCCTTGAAAGTTGATGGATTGATATTTGCTTGCGTGCATATTTATTTATTTATTTATTATTTTTGCCATCAAGACGACGTCAACACTTAGCAACTGCACCGATAGCAGCCTGTCTTCTGGACCTGTTGAAATTAAGTAATTTTGTTTTTTTGTTTGTTTGTTTTGTCAAGTATGTATTGGTGGTATGCAGAGATATAATAATATTTATAAACATGATACTAGTAAAAGAGAAACATTAGGACGGGACGGAAGGCACGCTGGTGCACTTATGCACGCCCCTTGTTCCTCTATTTGCAGGCTTTGTGTGTGTGTGTGTGTGTGTGTGTGTGTGTGTATTATGAATGATGTATGTATAACATATTTTTGCTGAAAATGAAAAGGAAGGGAGACTAGTATAGATCTGTTTCAAGCTTATCTATGCTAGTCTCCCTTCCTTTTCTATACTAGTCTCTATGCTAGTCTCCCTTCCTTTTCATTATCAGCAAAAATATGCCACACGCTATAAAACATTTTAACTGCCTTGGATATGGCCCCGGGAGGGTCTGAGAGGCAAAAAGGAAGGAGTATGCTCCTTTTTGCCTCTTTGGGTATACCAGGGTGATTCGACAGAAAAAAAACATAAACATACACGCACACACACATTTATTAGATTTGTATGCTGCCCCGAGTTTTCGGAGAAGGGCGGCATACAAATCCAATAAATAATAATAATTTACTGAGATCCTTGATTTTCCCTATTACTGCCTGCAAATCAATGACATTTTCAGCTATCAGGTGGAAAGCCTGCCAGGTTACTAGTCCAGGTTATTCATGTTTCTTCTAGCTTTAAACCCATGCTCTCTCATCTTCTATACATATCCAGCAGCCTTGTATATACCTTCAGCGTGTAGATTGGATGAGCAAGAAGAGAGTCTACAGCAGGGGTCTCTAAACTCGCCCAACTTTAAGACTTGGGGACTCCAACTCCCAGAATTCCTCAGCCAGCTTTGCTGCCTGGCGAATTCTGGGAGTTGAAGTCCACGAGTCTTAAAGTGGACACGTTTGGAGACCACTGGTCTACAGGTAGTCCTCCATTTACATCCAGCAATTGGGACCATAAGTTATGTTGCTAAGGAAGGCTGTTGTTAATTTGTATGATTTTTTAAAATAAAAATAAACTTTATAGTACACAAAACACAAACAAAAAAACACAAAAGACATTATGTATGTTTTTATATATTGGGGTTCCTTGTTTTTTAGACTTTTTAAATGTATTATTGTTATTTAAGATTCTAACTATTAGATTTGCCATTACAGTATATATTGTTTTTATCACTGTTGTAAGCCGCCCCGAGTCTACGGAGAGGGGCGGCATACAAATCTAATAAATTATTATTATTATTATTATTATTATTATTATTATTATTATAACTAAAATTGGACAATTTGTGACATGCCTATAATACAACTCTTTAACAGTGCTTATTTTCCATCACATGTATATATATTTTTATCATGGTTATTAAGCAAGTCACCCTGGTTGTTAATTGAATCACATAGTCATCAAGAAAAATCCACTCCCTCAGTTGGCTTTGCTCGTCAGAAGCCGACTGTGGCAAGTGGAGGTCACATGACCTCAGGACACTCAATGTCATTGTAAATGTATGCCAGTTGCCAAGCGCCTGGGTTTTCATCATATGACTGCGAGGATGCTGCTACGGTTGTAAGTACGAGGACCGGTTAGTGTATAAAAATCACTTTTTTTTCAGTGCTATTGCACAGGTGGTCCTTAACTTACAACAGTTCATTTAGTGACCATTCAAAGTTACAAAGGAACGGAAAACAAGGGCCATTTACATTTGCAACATCCCTATGATTATGGGATCCAAATTTGGATGCTTGCTTCATACGACCATTGTTGTGTCCCAAAATCGTGCAATCACCTTTTCCGACCTTCTGACACGCAACATCAAGGGGGAAGCCAAAATCACTTAACAAACAGGTTGCTAGCCTATCAATTGCAGTGACTCGCTTAACAACTGGCAAAGAAGATCGTAAAATGGGGGCATAACTCACTTAACAAGTATCTCGCTTAACAACCGAAATTTTGGGCTCAATGGTCGTAAGTCGAGGACTACCTGTAATTTTTGAATGGTTGTAAGTCAAGCACTACCTGTATGAATGTTTTCTCCTTTGCCCATCTGGAACCGGTCTGTTTCTCCATGTTCAATCCAGTTTCACACGAGGGCGATGGGAAGTTTTGGGATTCCCCTTCTCCCAAGAACCTTTCATGGCATTGATGCTCAAAGGCCTTTCTTTTTTTTCCCTTTTTAAAAAAAAATATGTTTAGTGGATATATACATTAAAAACAGGGTTCAGAAAAGTAAAGGGAATATATATAATGTACATTCTAGCAATTATAGTTTACTTATAAACTATAAGTAACTTATAACTAACTTATAAGTAACTTATATGGGTGAGTGGGGAAGGAGAAAGGAAGAAAGGGGGAAGGAGAAAGGAAGAAAGGGGAAAGGATTTAGAAAGAAGGGAAAGAAATACAAGAGGAGAAAGGATAGAAAAATAGAGCAAGAAAAGAATAGTAAGAAGGCCTTTCTAACGATCAATGAATGACACATTCTTTATGGCATTCTTCAGCTTTCTCAGCGATCCAAGGTGTATTGAGAAAACTGACATCTTATAAACTATTGGGCACTGGATCATTCTCCAGTTTTGATGGCATAGTTTGTTAACAAGTTTATTAATTCTCCTTCTGGCGCTCTAATTCTGTAGACATTCCAGCAATTTCTATTAACCTCCCAACTTGGATAATGGCTAGAATGCTAAGATAACTTCATCTTCTCACATTGGAGGATCTTGTACACAGGAAATACTTTCTTAAGACATCTTTACCGTACCGGATTTCAGGATAGTTTCTATCCCTCCATGGAATCCTTTTGCGTATTAATTCAAGGTTGGAACCTCTTTCTGGAGGTCTTTTGGAAGGTTTTCCTTGTTTTTCTATGCCTGTTTCCATCTTGGATGTTTTACAGAGGTCCTTATAATGCCGTTTCTCATCTCTTCCAACAGCCCTCTGAAGTTCTTTGTTAAATTCCTTCATGAGATCTTTATCTTTTTTTGGCTTTGGCTTCTCTATTTTCCCATTCCCACCATCTGTTCCCTTACGCATTTTTCTTTCTTCTGACTCTTGGTTCTTGGCAATCTCTTTCCACATTCATCCACACAAAAAAACCACATTTGGTTTCATTTCATAGTTTCTCTGATTTCCTATCAACGAGGTCCAGGATTTTAAAGCATGTTCTACTTGAAAATAGTGAGGAGATGATTCAAGGTCATAATTGTGGGTTAGTTTTGTTCTACTTTGATTTGGAACTTGTCTGTGAACAGTTCACCATCTGCTTTGCAGTCCGCTTCTAACCATGTTTTGTTGTGACAACTGGGCTTACCTTCCACCATGTTCATCTATTTTCAATAATATACAGCTAGTCCTTGATTTACAACAGCTCATTTAGCGACTGCTGAAAGTTACAAAAACACTGAAGAAAGTAACTTATGACCGATTTTCACATTTAATGATCATTCCCACTCCGGGAGGAAGGATATTGCAAAATCTCAATTCTCTCCCCACTCTGGGGTCAGCAAGATGTTGTATTTGCCATTTCTCCGAGCTACTCAAAATTTCCACTACTGGTTCTCCAGAACCTGCTGAATTTCACCCCTGGGGTAAACAGGAGGAGGAATAAGTAGACTGTATTTTTGCTACTTCTGAATTATTTACAAAAATAATGGTAGGATAAAAATGAATAAAACGAGTTCTGTGATATGGGCAGCCCAAATGACTTATCTCACATCTCCAAACCAAGTATAACAAGCAGGAAGAGGGAGATTGTGATCCCGCTGTATAGAGCGCTGGTGAGACCACATTTGGAATACTGTGTTCAGTTCTGGAGACCTCACCTACAAAAAGATATTGACAAAATTGAATTGGTCCCATGACGGGCTACAAAAATGGTGGAAGGTCTTAAGCATAAAACCTATCAGGAAAGACTTAATGAACTCAATCTGTATAGTCTGCAGGACAGAAGGGAAAGGGGGGACATGATTGAAACATTTAAATATGTTAAAGGGTTAAATAAGGTCCAGGAGGGAAGTGTTTTTAATAGGAAAGTGAACACAAGAACAAGGGGACACAATCTCAAAAGCAACATGAGAAAATATTATTTTACTGAAAGAGTAGTAGATCCTTGGAACAAACTTCCAGCAGACGTGGTAGATAAATCCACAGTAACTGAATTTAAACATGCCTGGGATAAACATATATCCATCCTAAGATAAAATACAGAAAATAGTATAAGGGCAGACTAGATGGTCTTTTTCTGCCGTCAGAATTCTATGTTTCTATGTTTCTACAACAGCTCATTTAGCGACTGCTGAAAGTTACAAAAACACTGGAAAAAGTAATTTATTATTTATACAGTCCCACTAATTTTTACTTAAGTCTTCGGAGAGGGGCAGCATACAAATCTAATAAATTATTATTATCATCATCATCATTATTATTATTATTATTAATATTAATATTAATATTTCCATCTTTGGTATTTCAATCTCCAATCATAGCCAGCATATCTTGCTTGCAGATTTTATCAATTTCAGATTGAACTTTCTCATAAAACTCATCAAATTCCTCTTCTTCTGCATCAGTGAATTAGAGCACAAACTCAAATAATTATCATGTTAAAGGGTTTGCCTGTGAAGTATCATTGCTATTAACTAAATTGAACTCAAGCCCCGTCTTTGCTTTCATAGTCAGGAAGAATAGAGTAATGTCATTTCTTCTTCTTCAGTATTGTTATTATTTTTGAATTGGTTCTTCTGAATGAAAGGATGCAATTTTAATTTTCCTGATGCCTATGATGTCAATGCATAGTGGGCATAAATAGATCTTTCCCATATTCATCCTTTTATGTTTCCTGTTCCCATTATAATTCTGCCTTTGCCTCTTGGGGTTTTCTTTTCCTGCATGGCAAAATCAGTAACTAGAGGTCCCAAAGACTTAATTTAGCTCCTCGATAAGCTCCATAAGATCATCAGCATTTCTTGAGTAGCGTATTGAGTGCCGTTTGACCCAAGGGGCTCATCATCCAGCACTACTTTGTCAATCACCGCATCTTGTCAGTCCATGTGGCTTTCTTGGGTAAAAGGCAAGAGTGATTTACCATCGCTTTGTCCTGCACAATGTACAATGGTGCTTTTGCCTTTATCACGAAAGTCATCGTCTGCTTTCAGCATCTTCCTCTATTGCTGATGCTAAATATAGTTGCCTGCTTGCTTTGGACATGCAGCTGGGCTGCTATCATAGTTGTAGGTCTGCCTTAGATGACTCCATTGGGAGTATATGCTTGGCATACATTCCCAGCATTTTTCACTCTTTCCATCCAGGAGCATCCCCATCAACATAACAAGATCATACAGCAAAGATTTGAGGGTAGGAGCAGTGGTGTCTTAGAAACAAAATCTTGCGAAAGGCAAGGAGGGGAGGGGGCAGTACAAATCTCTGCGGGGAGCTGATTCCAGAGAGCTGGGGCCCCCACAGAGAAGGCTCTTCCCCTAGAAACAGAAGATTGACGGCAGAAAAAGACCTCATGGTTCATCTAGTCTGCCTTTATACTATTTCCTGTATTTTATCTTAGGATGGATATATTTTTATCCCAGGCATGCTTAAATTCAGTTACTGTGGATTTACCAACCACGTCTGCTGGAAGTTTGTTCCAAGCATCTACTACTCTTTCAGTGAAATAATATTCTCCCACGTTACTTCTAATCTTTCCCCCAACTAACCTCAGATTGTGCCCCCTTGTTCTTGTGTTCACTTTCCTATTAAAAACACTTTCCTCCTGAACCTTTTTAACCCTTTAATATATTTAAATGTTTCGATCATGTCCCCCCTTTCCCTTCTGTCCTCCAGACTATACAGATTGAGTTCATTAAGTCTTTCCTGATACATTTTATGCTTAAGACCTTCCACCATTTTTATAGCCCGTCTTTGGACCCATTCAATTTTATCAATATCTTTTTGTAGGTGAGGTCTCCAGAACTGAAAACAGTATTCCAAAGTAGTCCTGAAGGTTAAAGATAAAGGCTTTCCTTGTCCGGTTGTATCTGACTCTAAGGGGTGATGCTCATCTCCATTTCTTAGCTGAGGGATCCAGTATTACCAGAAGACCCAGTGGTACCTATTTATCTACTCACATTTGCATGCTTTCAAACCGCTAGGTGGGCAGGATTTGAGGCAGGAACAGGAGCTCCCCCTGTCACATGGTGTTCGGGTCTCAAACATGGGCTGTTCAGCTTTCCAGCTGACAAGCTCATTGTCTTTTAACTGCTGAATTTTAATACTATCTTCAATCAATAGGTACTTCCTTCAGAGGAAAAAAGCTTTGGACTATTGACCTAACCGGGGCAGTTACAAATTGAAGATGCATCCATCCGTCATAATAAACCTGCCCATGGTTAACCTCATTTAATTAGTTGCAATTCTACTTTTGAGTGGCTTCTGGGTTATTGACTCTGCTCTTGAGGGTGGCAGGTGTTAAGTTCTCGTGTATTCAAGGCTACCGCTAAATGGCTGTTGAAGACTTTGGGTAGGAAGGTCTTCTCCAATTCCAGCTGGTATACCAGTTGTAGCAAATGGGCCATGTACAAATAGAACAGAACAGTGATGGTGAACCTTTTTTCCCTCGAGTGTTGAAAGAGCATGTGTGCGCGCTATCGCACATGCACGAGTGCTCACACCCATAATTCAATGCCTGGGGAGGGTGAAAACATCTTCCCCTGCCCCCCGGAAGCCCTCTGAAGGATGGATGTGGCCTGTTTCCCAACTTCTGGTGAGCCCAGAAGGCTCGTGTTTCGCCCTACCCAGGCTCCAAAGGCTTCCCTGGAGCCATGGAAGGGTAAAAAGGCCTTCCCCCATCCCTCCGGAGGCTCTCTGGAAGCCAAAAGCACCCTCCCAGAGCCTCTGTGCAAGCCAAAAATCAGCTGGCCGGCATACACATGCCTGTTGGAGCTGAACTAGGGCAACGGCTCACATGCCAGCAGATATGGCTCCGTGTGCCACCTGTGGCACCCGTGCCATAGGTTCGCCATCACTGGTATATACCAACACCCCTGTCAGTGGTGGGATTCAAAACATTTTTACTGCCATTCTGTGGACGTGGCTTGGGGCTGGGGGTGTGGCAGGGGAAGGATACTGCAAAATCCCCATTTCCTCCTGATCAGCTGGGACTTGGGAGGCTTCACCTGCTGCTTATATGTGCCCTGTGCGTGACATCTTGACTTCTATTCTACCATACTCCATGGACATCCCTGATTCATTCCAGTTAACTCTAGCCACATATTTCCCAGGTAACATGACCAGTCACCACGATGAAGTAAAAAGTAAAAAAAAAAAAAAGATTAGCATACAAATCCTGAAAATTGATTGGTTTCATAATCAGAGTGAATGTGTGTGAATATTAGGGGGGAAATGGCAAGTGATCTTACATATGTCTACTCAGAGGTTGGCTTTACTGAGGCCAACAAATAATCATGGGACAAGATTTTTTGCTCCTACAAAGTCCATAAGATGGTTTACATTTTGGGTGGGTTACATCACAGTAGGCTCAGCTTTTTGGGGGGCCTCTTTAGGAATCTCATGGGAGGGAACAAGGCAGGAAAAGGCAGGAAGAAGCTCCTGGGAAAAAATGGCTGGAAAAGGTGGGGAGAAGTCTCTGTGGGGCCTTTCTAGGAATCTCCTGGGAGGAAACAGGGCCGGAAAAGGTGGGGAGAAGCCTCTGTGAGACCTCTCTAGGAATCTCATGGGAGAAAACACGGCAGGAAAAGGCGGGGAGAAGCTCCTGGGAGGAAACAGGGCTGGAAAAGGTGGGGAAAAGTCTCCGTGGGGCCTTTCTAGGAATCTCCTGGGAGGAAACAGGGCCGGAAAAGGCGGGGAGAAACCTCTGTGAGACCTCTAGGAATCTCATGGGAGAAAACACAGCAGGAAAAGGCGGGGAGAAGCTCCTGGGAGGAAACAGGGCTGGAAAAGGTGGGGAGAAGTCTCCGTGGAGTCTCTCTAGGAATCTCCTGGGAGGAAACAGGGACTCCACCCACCCTGTGGTTTCCCCAATCGCACACATTATTTGTTTTTACATTGATTCTACTTAAGAACCTGGTCACGGAATGAATGAAGTTCGTAAGTAGAGGTACCACTGTACTGGATTTCTTATATGTTTTGTACTGTTACTGTTGTCAGCCGCCTTGAGTCTGCAGAGAAGGGCGACATAGAAACCTATGCAATAAATAATTAAATTTTTTTTTTAAAGTGCTTGACCTCTTTCTGGTTTAAATTGAATGTCTTTTGCAAATGAAGTGAAAATGTAAACTGCATAAGTTACAGAAGACTTTTAAGGAAGGCAGCTTTCTAGACCGCAAGTTCACTCAGTAAATTAAGAGAGAAAGTAAACAGAAGAATTTGACGAGGGGAATGTGCCAGGAGGCTTCAATCAACACCAACTAGCATGGATAGCAAAGGAAGCTTAGGGCATTGTTTGTCCTCCTGTCTTGAGAGGACCCAAATTACAAGTGCAAGTTTGTGCTCTTGTCAGAGGAGAAGAGCTTGAGGAGGAGAGAGCTTTAGTCCTGCAAGGAAAGTCACAAGGTCCTGGTCAGAATCAACTCTCCCCATGAAGAGCAGAGAAAGGAACTCTGTGCCAGGGAACCTGAAAAGGAAGAATAAGTTTAAGAATGTGTCTCGGGGTGTAAGTTCAATGGGTTGGCAGTAAAGAAGAATATTTGTAGCTCAGGATTGAAATTTATTTATTTATTCGTTCATTCATTCATTCATTTATTGTTAGAGTTGAAAGGGACCATGAAGGCCATCGAGTTCAACCCCCTGCCCAAGCAGGAACCCTATAGTACACCAATCAAGTGGCAGTTCAATCTTCTCTTAAAAATGTCCAGAGTGTTGGAGTTCACAACGTCCGCTGGTAGGTTGTTCCATTGGTTGATCGCTCTGACCGTCAGGAAGTTCCTCCTTATCTCCATGTTGAATCTCTCCTTGGTCAGCTTCCAGACGTTGTTCCTTGTCCGGCCCTCTGGTGCCCTGAAGAATAAAGTGATCCCCTCCTCTCTGTGACATCCCCTCGTATACTTGTAGACTGCTATCATGTCCGCTCTGGCCCTCCTTTTCTCTAGGCTATCCATGCCCAGTTCCCTCAGTCTCTCTTCGTAAGTCTTGGTTTCCAACCCCTTAAATCATCTTGGTTGTTCTTTTTTGCACCTTCTCAAGAGTTTCAATGTCTCTTTTGAAGTGTGGTGACCAGAACTGAATACAGTACTCCAGGTGTGGTTGGACCAGGGCGTAGTAGAGTGGTATTAAGACTTCCCTGGTCTTGGAGTGTATTCCCCTATTGATGCAGCTTAGGATTGTGTTGGCTTTTTTAGCTACTGCTGCACATTGTTGGCTCATGTTTAGTTGATTGTCCACCAAGACTCCGAGGTCTCTTTCGCAGTCGCTACTGCTAAGAAGGGTTTCTCCCAGGTTGTATGTGTGTCCAGGGTTTTTTCTGCCTAGGTGAAGGACTTTGCTCTTGTCAATGTTAAACACCATTTTGTTTTGGTATGGGCCCACTGTGTTAGTCTGTCTAGGTCTTTCTGTAATTTGAGCCTGTCTTCTAGGGTATTGGCTACCCCCGCCAGCTTGGTATCATCTGCGAATTTGATCAGTTGCCCTTCTATTCCCTCATCCAAGTCGTTGATGAAAATGTTGAAGAGCACAGGGCCCAGGACTGAACCCTGTGGTACCCCACTGCCTACGTTCTTCCATGTGGATTTGGAACCGCTGAGGACAACTCGTTGGGTGCGGTTGGTCAGCCAGCTATTGATCCATCGGCATGTGTTGTAGTCTACTCCGCTTTTTTCTAATTTGTTGATTAGGAGATGGTGGTCGACTTTGTCGAAAGCTTTGCTGAAGTCTAAGTATATGAGGTCCACCATGTTGCGCTGGTCTACTGATTTGGTTATGGTGTCGAAAAAGGATATGAGATTGGTTTGGCATGATTTGTTTCTGACAAACCCGTGTTGGCTGTTGGATATTATCTTGTTTGTTTCCAGGTAGTGACAAAGCTGTTTCTTTATTATTTTCTCCAGTATTTTTCCAGGTATTGAAGTCAGGCTAATAGTTGCTTGGATCCGTATGATGGGTCCTTGGTGCGCTCTGAGCTTCCTTGTTTTTTTGCAGACATTTCACTACCAAAATTACCATATTTTTCAGAGTATATGATTGATTGATTGATTGATTGATTGATTGATTTAATTTGACTTCTATGCCACCCAATCCCGAAGGACTCAGGGCAGCTCACAACAATATAAAATTACAATAACAATAAAAGTGTTGGTATGTCTCGGTGCAGCTAGGCTACGAGACCTTCAACATACGCTGAGCAGAGATTAAGGAGGAGTGTGGATGTGTGATACAGCCAGTAATGCCACAGAGTTAGTATGTGGTATTAGTATTGTTTACATATATACATAAAGCAGAAATAATCAACAAACCGCACATAGCAAGCACGAAGCAAAAATACACTCTCCCCTCAAGGTAAAGGCAAAAGGTGAATGTGCTACCCAGCGTCATCGACAGGAGAGAGTACTGGCGCCCTCTTATGGATAGCCAGCCAAAGTCCTTAAAGTGATATTACAAATGTAAAAGCATAAACTACAATAGGCAGTTTAACAGACATGGCAATCCCAAATAACAGTATGTACCATGTACTAACAAAAAGAAGTCAAGGAAAAAACCGAGCAATTTCTAAAATCCTAATTAAAACTTTAAAAAAGAGTTCAACAACACATGTACTAGTCATTCATACCAATTCATGTACATGGACAAGCTAGTGGTTGGTTTAGTACCCCCAGGCCTGCACCTTCTTCCCCCTAAAAGAGTGTGGAAATGTTGGTGTGTCTTATATACCGAATACAGCCATTTTTGGCTGCCTGAAACCCCACTCCCGCATCCGAATTTTGAGAAAAAAGGCCCCTTTTTTGCAAAAACAGGGTGCACAGAGGATTTGGGAGGCCTACAGTGTGCTTCTGGGTACTGGAGGAAGGCAAAAACGTCCCCTTCCCCCAGCCCCCAGAAGCACTCTGCAGGCCTCCCAAATCTCTGCATGCCTCATTTTTCGAAAAAATAGAATAACTGTTTTTCACCCATTTTTTAAAAAAAAAACAATGGGGCATGCAGATTATTTAGGAGGCTTGCAGAGTGCTCCTGGGGCCCAGGAAGGACAAAGACATTTTTCCTTACTTACCTCTTCAAAATCGTGGTGCATCTTATAGTCCGTGTGGTAGGTAACATCTTCAGTGCTAGCAAAGAGTGTGGTTTGCTGTCAATTTATATTTTAGTGGCTTGTCCTGTCAGGGTTGGTGGGGGTGGTCTTAGAAATTCTTTGGTTGTGGTGTTTACTGTTGGCTTCTTTGGCAGTGAATCTTCAGCAGATCAGTGGATTATCAATGGAACAGCTTGTCCCTCAAGCTGTGAAGGGCTGCAAAAAATGTTACTACCACACTGTGGGCGTGGCTTATTTTGTGGGTGTGGCTTGCAGGCCATGTGACCAGATGGGAATGGCTTGACGATCATGCAACCGGGAGGTGGCTTAAAAGTCATGTGACTGGATTAAAGGTGGCCAACTTGACCTCACTCACATCAAGGGTTTGGTTTAGGATTAGGGTGTCTGGCCTCTCCTCGCCTTAAAGAGATACAATTCCCCTTACTATTACTGAGCATCCAAATATACTATTTAATTCTATGTATATATGCCGTATGTGTACATACATATTACACACAGGCACACAAAATTATACATTATCTACCATATTAAAAAGTATGTACACACACACACACGCACAGCTCTTCTAAAATTATACACATTCAACCTCATTTACTGCGATAGGAAAAACATACCCAGAGCCGAGCCCAGGAGGGGAAAAAATTAAAAAAATAAAAATTTGTTACCGGTTCTGCATAGCTGACCAAAAAAACCCTACGTTCAGAGTATAAGACGCCCAAATTATCAGAGCATAAGACATACCCAAATTATCAGCCTCTTTTTGGGAGGAAAAAGTTGCATCTTATACTCTGAAAAATACGGTATACTGTATATCTATTGCAAAGAGAAAAGGGTGAATAAGTAACAAGTGATGGCAAGAAGGGAGAATGTCTTCTGGATATGCTTTGTCTGTCTTCTCAGCAGAGAGAAAGGCTTAGCTCCTGTTACTGCAACACATTTGGAAGGAGAGAATGATAAGAGAGAACTTAGATAATTTGCATGAATTTAAGTCTCCTGGGTTGGATGGGTTACATCTAAGGCACTGGAAAAACCAGCAGAGATGATTGCAGGATTGCTAACTATAGTCTTTGATAATAGGATGGGCCAGATCTTGGAAAATTGAAAGAAAGCAAATATTATTTCTATCTTCCAACATGAAAAGGGGGAAAACCTGGAAAATTATAGGCCCGTCATATTGATGTTTATTCTGGTCAAGGTCCTGGAACAGATTAGTAAGCAGGCTGTTTGTGTGCACTTGGATAGGAGGAGTGTAACAGAAAACAAGATCCAGCATGAATTTGTTATAAACAAGTCAAGGCAGAGTAATCTTATCTCCTTTTAATGGAGTTACTGGCTTAGTAGATCAAGGGAATGCCGTGCACATAAGTGTATCTTGATCTCAGCAAAGCACTTTACAGAGTCTTTCAAAATATCCTCATTAATAAATCAGCAAAATATGAGCTAGATAATACAACTCTTAGATGGATTCATAATTGGTTGAACGACTGCAGCTAGAGAGGACTCATCAATGGCTTCACAACAGATTGGAGAGTAGCATTGAATGGAATGCCACAAGGTTGTGACCTGAGCCCTTTTGCTGTTCAGCAGATATATTAATGATCTGGATGAAGGGAGAGAAGGAACGAGAGATCAAGTTTGCAGACGACACAAAATCCCTGACCATTAAGAAAAAGAGAAATATAATATAATATTAAAAATATAAAATAAAATGTAAAATAGAATAAAATGTAAAATATAAAGAGAATAAGAAAAAGATATTAAAGGCCTGTAGATTAAAACAGATGAAGAATGAGTGCAGGATTTGGGTTTGGCTAGTAAAAAGAAGGACTAGAGGTGAAGTGATAGCAGTATTCCAGTTTTTTACGACAGTCGCCCAGAAAGCAATACTGTACACCATATATTTTTTTTCTCCGCCTACAGTAATGGTATGAATGCAAAACTTTAGATATACAGTGATACCTTGTCTTATGAACTTAATTGGTTCCAGGACGAGGTTTGTAAGGTGAAAAGTTCATAAGACGAAAAAATGTTTCCTATAGGAATCAATGGAAAAGCGATTAATGCATGCAAGCCCAAAATTCACCCCTTTTGCCAGCCGAAAAGCCAGTTTTTGCACTGGTGGGATCCCCTGAGGCTCCCCTCCATGTGAAACCCCACATCCGGATTTTGCGATGCTGCAGAGGAATCCCAGCAGGGGAATCCCAGCAGCACAAAAACAGGCGCTTCGGCTGGCAACGGAAGTCTGGAGGTGGGGTTTCCCAGCAAGGGAAGCCTCAGCGAAATCGCAGCATTTGCGATGCTGCGATTTCGCTGAGGTTTCCCTCGCTCTGTCTTCTTCCTCATGTATCCCAGCATCCAGTCAGGTCCCACAGAGCTGGCCTTCTCCAGGTCCCATCAGCCAAGCGATGTCATCTGGCTGGGCCTAGGGGAAGAGCCTTCTCTGTGGTGGCCCTGTCCCTGTGGAATCAAATCCCCCCAGAGATTCATACTGCCCCCACGTTCCCGGCCTTCTGAAAGGTTTTAAAAACTTATCTTTGCCGACAGGCTTGGGGCCATTGAATTTTTAACATCCAGCCCTGGCCAATGATTGAATGCAGAATGTATAAAAAGATAAGATGAAATGTGGATGATTGGTTTTAAGTAGTGTTGGGCGAACTGAACTTGCATAGTTTCGGTCCGTGCTGAACTTGGCTGGGTTCGGTATACCAAACCCGATCCCGGACTTTTCCAGAAGTCCGTGTTTAGGTTCAGCATTCGATCGAACGCTGCGATACTATTGCAGCAGCGGGGGAGGGGCTGAGGCGCTCTGCACATGCCGGCTATTCAGGATCCCGGCCGACAGCTTCAAGCAGGTGGTGGACAGGAGGGAGAGACAGGGAGGGCTCCGCCCTTGAAGGGCTTTAAAAGGGCGGAGGGAATCCGGACCTTTGGAGCACAAAGAGGGAGGGGAGGCGTGGATTTCCCAAAGATCGGGGGGGTACAAGCAAAAGAAGGTGGGGAATCCCATTTCCCATTTGCTTGGCCCCCCATCAGGGGGGTAAGAGCCGCACCTGACCCTGGAGCCCACTTAGGAGCCTCTCACTTGTTCCACCGTGGCTCTCCTGCCAGCTGCAAAGAGAGGGAGGCATGGCGTCAGGACTTTCTGCCCGCTGTGCTCCTGGGGATTAGAGCCTGACCACCACCCCCAGCGCTTTGCCTCATGCCGGGCCAGAGGGGTGGGGAGGTAGGTTCTGCCGGCTGGCTATTCAGGATCCGGGCCAGCAGCTTCAAGCAGGCGGTGGGCAGGAGGGGGAGGCAGGGAGGGCTCTGAGGCTCAAGCCGCCAACTCGTCTTGGGGGGGACAGGAGAGGCGACTCCAGACCCGGATTCTGACCTCTCCCCCAGCGCTTCACCTCCCGCAGGGCCAGAGGTGTTGGGGTTGGGGTTCGGGGACCCAAACCTGAACTCCGACGTCAAGTTCGGCTGAACCCACCAAACCTGAAGTTCAACGGCATATAACTCAAACAAACAAACAAACAAACAAATAATAATAAATAAATAATAAACAAACAAACAAATATAGAGCATATTTTAAATATTAGATTTCTCATGTGTTTGGTATTTTCCTTTGTTGTGAGCCTCCCTGGGTCTACGGAGAGGGGCGGCAAATAAATACATACATGCATACATACATACATACATACATACATACATACATACATACATACATTTTAAGATGTGTGGACTTCAACTCCCAGAATTCCCCAGCCAACATTGTGCCTGAGGAATTCTGGAAGTTGAAATCTACACATCTTAAAATTGGTAAGCTTAAGAAATATTGCCTTAGAACAGGGATGTCAAATTCAAGGACCAGGAGGCACAGCCGGAGCCAGCCCATGGGCTGCTTAGATCTGGCCCATGGGGCCACCTTTGAAACAGCGAAGGACTGGCCCGCAGTTCCTCTGCCAGCAAAAATGAAGCTTGGGATGAGGAGGACGAGGAGGAGGAAGAAGAAGAAAAGAAGAAAAAGTAGAAGAGGAAGAAGAAGAGGAAGAAGAATTAGAAAAATTAGAAGAACTAGAAGAAGAAGAAGAAAGAGGAGGAGGAGGAGGAATAATAATTCATTATTAATTCAACTGATGCACTCTGAACATTGTCTGAAATTCCTGTGACTTCCATTATTCAAACAGTCAAAATGTGGCCCAGGGTGTGTCAAGTCTACTTGAGAGGCCAGTGAAGTACTCTGCCCCAACCTTATTCTTTTTCCTTTAATTTATTCCCCGTTCCCACGATCGATTTTCACATTCACCACTGCTGGAAACCTCCCCCCTCCGCCCCACCCCCGCCCTTCCAGACAGCAGCTGGGAAGATGCCTCTTGGTGTCAGCTTTGTCACATTTCAAAATGTCAGAGGGAGGTCAGATCTCCCCAATGATGTTTCTGTTCCACCTCAAGTCTTGTTAAAGCCAATGGAGAATGCCAAAATTAGGAGATCGAAAATTTCACACCAAATTTGATGTGTCAGATGGGTTTGATGTTCTCTCTCTGTCTATGTGCAGCCCTGTGCAAAAACAAGGAAACAAAATACAGCTATCACACAGTCAGGGATCAGCCTTCGTTTTCCTCTTGCCTTTTCAAGGTACAGTGGTACCTCTACCTACAAATGCCTCTACTTATGAACTTTTCTAGATAAGAACCGGGTGTTCAAGATTTTTTTGCCTCTTCTCGAGAACCATTTTCCAGTTACAAACCTGAAGCTTTAACTGGAAAAGGCAGGGAAAAGCCTCCGTGGGGCCTCTCTAGGAATCTCCTGGGAGGAAACAGGGCCGGAAAAGGCAGGGAGAAGCCTCTGTGGGGCCTCTCTAGGAACCTCCTAGGAGGAAACAGGGCCGGAAAAGGTGGGGAGAAGCCTCTGTGGGGCCTCTCTGGGAATCTCCTGGGAGGAAACAGGGCCGGAGAAGGTGGGGAGAAGCCTCTGTGGGGCCTCTCTGGGAATCTCCTGGGAGGAAACAGGGCCGGAAAAGGTGGGGAGAAGCCTCCGTGGGGCCTCTCTAGGAATCTCCTGGGCTGAAACAGGGCCAGAAAAGGTGGGAAGAAGCCTCCATTGGGGCCTCTCTAGGAATCTCCTGGGAGGAAACAGGGTTGGAAAAGGCAGGGAGAAGCCTCCATGGGGCCTCTCTGGGAATCTCCTGGGAGAAAACAGGGCCTCCACCCTCCCTGTGGTTTCCCCAATCACATGCATTATTTGCTTTTACATTGATTCTTATGGGGAAAATTGCTTCTTCTTACAAACTTTTCTACTTAAGAACCTCGTCACAGAACGAATTAAGTTTATAAGTAGAGGTACCACTGTATTGCTTGTTCAGCTCGCCAAAGTGGGAGTGGAGAATATAAATGAAGGTAACAGGCTTCACTTATTTAAAATATACATTCTGGCTTTGCATCATAAACTAACTAAATGCTAGGAGTTCTCATAATTGTTTTACCCACACAAGAAGAAACACCCTAACCCCCAACCATGATTAAAATAAACAAAGCTTATCAATCTGGCTAAACAAGTGATGGGAACCCAGCTCCCAGAATTCCCCAGTCGGTATGATTGACGGCTACAATCCCCGCCCAGCTGAAGGGCTCCAGGTTGAAAAAGATCAGATCTGATCCAAGCAGCCACCAGAAAACCACCTAGTCTCTTGCCAAGAGTAAATCCTAATTAGTGGGCTTTACAATCTGCATCTCCTACGAGCTGCTGGATTCTGGCCAGGAGGATAATGAGTATATGGGCAGCGGGAAGATTGCACAACCCTTTTAGAATTGAAAAATGCACACATTTTTCCTTCAGCACTTCTGTGCCATCAATAGTCTCTGAAAAATGTTAAGTGAGCATAACATTTTTTTTTCTGCTCAAAGGGAGTCCCCGGGGATTGCTCACAGCCACCCTGCTCTTTCTCTTATGCACAAGCATGATTCATAGTAGCCACCATACGTGTCTACCCCACGCCCTTGCATGGGGTGCTTCATGGGAAGAGTGGTTTAAATTAATGCTGGCAGAAAAATCCCCTTGTATTTTTTTTTTTTTTTTTGCTATAAATCCTTACTCAGTTTGATAAAAGAGAATTCCCTGTAGAAATTACACACACACACACACATACAGGGGTGGGCTACTGCCCTGACAGGGGAGGGAACGCAGTGGGTTAGCAAAAATGGAGCTCCACCCAGAGCACCCAATTTGTACACATTATACATATAGTTAATAATATAGTATATCACCTTCTGTGGGGGCCTCTTATATATAAAAAAGGTCAAATATTATACACAACATCAGGATAGACATAACCAGCTGAGGCTGAGGCTTCATCTAGTGGTGGCAACATTTACCTCCAGTCCTGAACAGGATTAGAAATCGGGACCACGGGGAGGAGTAGCAGCTTCAACTACTCGCTGTGGCCACACAATGACAAGTGCGCAGCAGCCCGAGCAGGATGTTCCTGGGTGTGGATGAGAGGCGGCCTGCTATTGGTTCATCACTAGTGGTCGGGATGAATCCTAGAAGGTGATTGGTCAGTGAGCGTTCCCTGTGCCTCCACTCTTCCTATTGCTGATAGTTGGAGGGATTGTGAGGGGAATGTTTATGTTCGGATGGAGGCAGCTGGCAGCGGGCCGTATAAATGGCTCTGCGGGCCGTATCTGGCATGTGGGCTGTAGTTTGGGGATCCATGTTTAATTTCCCCACAGCACACCTGACCATGTCTCACGGCACACTAGTGTGCCGTGGCACACTGGTTGAAAAATACTGCTCTACACAATAGAAATACCAACTTCCCCTGCGAACATTCCCTATGAGAACTACGTGCCTTGGAACCTTACTTTCCAGATAACCCTCGTATATACAATTTAACTTTATATAATATTTTGCCATTTGCAGCTTCAGTGATCACATGCCTGTCATAAGACTGTTTTCAACCAGGGTGGTTGCAGTCACAGTTCAAGGCAAAATTAAACTGTTGGAGAATTTTTCCTTCCTGTAGAAGAAAATGAAATAAATTTATATAGGTAGTCAACTTAGAACAGTTCATTTGGAGCAGTGCTTCTCAATTATTTTCTGTTATGCACCCCCAGGGGTGGGCTGCTGCCCGGACAGGGGGGGGACGCAGCGGGGTAGTGAAAATGGAGCTCCACCCCAGAGCACCCAATTTGCACTGAAAGATGTTGAAAGAAAATGCAGGGCGTCCTGCATAAGCCACGCCCACAGTGTGATAGTCAAAATTTTGGTAGCCCTTCACTGTGCACCCCCCTAGGAAGAAGTACACATTTCAGGCCCCTCCCCAACTCTCCACCGGGACAATTGTTTGCAATATTTGGCACATTTTCACTGAAAACACCCAGGTGACTTATCAGCGTGATTGGGGTGTAATGCCTTAATTTATTTGGCTTCATGCTGTCCCCTGCAACATTTTTAGACACAGTAAACATAACGGTCTTTCCTGGTCTCCCACCGTAGTCACAGTGAAGCCAAGTGCTACATACGCTTCATCATATTTCCTTGTCTTAGCTTTCGGGAGACTTACATTTGTCTCACTATCTTCGTCTCTCTCCTCCTTTCTTTTCTTCCCTGTTAAATATTTTTCCATGGTGTCTCTTAAGGGTTTGTTATCTGCACTTCAAATCCCCTACTCTGTGTTGTGTGCTATTGTTCAGTGCAAGAAAACCTCCTACTCCCTGCAGCAAAGAAAGCAGGTTCCCAAAGGGTCACATCCCCCCCTGGCATTGCTCCGTGCCCCCCAGGGGGCCCATCCAGTGAAGGGCTGAATCCTCGGAGAGGGGCGGCATACAAATCTAATAAATAAATAAATAATAATATTAATCTTTCAGTGCAAATTGAGCGCTCATTTTCGCTGTAGCCCACCCCACTTTTTGAGAAGCACAGATTTAGAGTATGGAAGGATATAATTGCGGTTTACCAGATATATAGGAAGGGGCTGTTTCTACTCAAAATAAAAAGTAAGTTAGATTAAGAAAATCTAGGCTGTATGGAAGCCTTCAGAGCCAACCACTTATTCAAGTTCTCTGCTACAAATCCATCTAATACAGCATTCTGGCTCTCAGTATTCACCATTGATTTTTCTGTTTTCGCTGCACAGCTTGATTTACCAGCCTGGTCAGTGGTTGGAATTTTACTCAATTGGAGGTTTTAAATTTTGTTGTTGGGATCCAATTCCCCTTTTCTTTCCCGCATGTTTATCTTTGGCAGCTTCCTGGCATTGCCTAAAGGGTAACTTGATTATTTTTCCAGGACTGCTGATAAACTACTCTTTCATATACGCTTGTGCGGACAGACACACAGACCGGCCTCAGATCGGGAGATTATTTATGGCTCCCAGTTTGACAACTGCTGGAATCAACCTCAGACAACATAGGTCTCCAAGTACGTTGTAAAAACTTTGATGGAAACCATTTGGGGGTTGGGAGCTCATAGGAAGTTTCAGACAATACAACAATGGCTTTCAAGATATATTTATTTATTCATTCATTCATTTGTCCAATATACAAATACATAGGAAGAAAAATAGACATGTGGTAATATATATAAGGGTAAAAGTGAACTTAGAGGAGAGGATATATGAAAGGAAGAGAATATATATGATAGGTGAAAGAAAGGAAAGACAATTGGACAGGGGACGAAAGGCACACCAGTGCACTTATGTACGCCCCTTACTGGCCTCTTAGGAACCTGGAGAGGTCAATCGTGGAGAGTCTAAGGGAGAAATGTTGGGGGTTAGGGGTTGACACAATTAAGTCCGGTAATGAGTTCCACGCTTCGATAACTCGATTGTTGAAATCATATTTCTTACAGTCAAGTTTGGAGCGGTTCATATTAAGTTTGAATCTGTTGCATGCTCTTGTGTTGTTGCGGTTGAAGCTGAAGTAGTCATTGACCGGTAGGACGTTGCAGCATATGATCTTGTGGGCAATACTCAAATCGTGTTTTAGGCGCCGTAGTTCTAGGCTTTCTAGGCCCAGGATTGTTAGTCTATTTTCGCAGGATATTCTGTTTCGAGTGGAGGAGTGAAGGGCTCTTCTGGTGAAATATCTTTGGACATTTTCAAGGGTGTTGATGTTGATGGTGTTGTGGAACTTTAGAAAGAGATACAACTAAGGAGAAATCTGTAGCAGATGATTTTATGGGCTATGCTTAAGTCATGTTTAAGGCGATGTAGTTCTAAGTTTTCTAAACCTAGAATTGTAAGTCTAGTTGAGTAAGTTATTCTGTTGCAAGTGGAGAAGTGGAGGGCTCTTCTCTTCTTCGGAAGAGTTGTTGCATTTTTACAATCTTTCCTTGAAATGACCGTGTAACAACAGTCACATGTCAAACCAAAAAGTGCTGCAAAAAAAAATAATCCAGTGAATTTTTTCCAGAGAACCTGTTCTTGTTTTACCCCACCCCACTCAAGCACTATTCTCAGGGGAGGACTCCAGCGGAGAAGGAAGGAGAATTATGTCTGGTGGGAGGGGAGAAGAGCATTTAATGGAATTACACAAGGGAAGCTTCAAAATTCAGAACGATGTCATTCCCAGAAGCTCTGCAATTCTGAAAAGAGGAGGTGTTCATTGAAAGTATTTTTAATCTACTCTTCAGCTGAAAAGCCTACCAGTGCAAGGAAAGCAGTCCTGGACCACACTTTTAAAAAAGACACGGCAGCAAAGGGAAAAAAATAATAAAAGAGAATTGGAAGAAGAAAGCCTCAACAATCCCTAATTCACACCATGCAGCTTTAACTTTGGGCCTCTGGCAATCAGCCATGTCATTAGAGATGAACGTAAGTGTTCAGTTTAAATCTGCACGTTGTTGGATCGATATTTATTTATTTATTTGTTTATTTATTAGATTTGTATGCCGCCCCTCTCCATAGACTCGGGGCGGCTCATAATAACAATAGAACAATTCAAGACAAATCTAATAATTTAAAAACATTTTTTAAAAAGCCGTTATTAAAGCAGACATGCACACAAAGATATCATACATGAATTGTATAGGCCTGGGGGAGATGTCTCAATTCCCCCATGCCTGACGGCAGAGGTGGGTTTTAAGGAGTTTACGAAAGGCAAGGAGGGTGTTTATTTTTACGTGAAAGGACCGCCCTTTGCTTGCAGCGCTGCTGCGGTGTCCTTTCACATAAAAATAACAATGTTTATTTTTACGTGAAGACCTCCCTTTGAAGGAGCTGGGGAATCCCTCCCACGAAGAGATTCCAGGGGGGGGAGCCTTGACGTCACCGGCAGGTTGCTAAGGATGCCAAGGTGATCACTTCCTGGATTCCATGGAATCCAGGAAGTGATCACCTTGGCGTCCGTAGCAACCTGCTGGTGACGTCAAAGCTCCGAACGCGACTCCAAACTTTGCCCGAAGTTTAAAAAAAAATTGAGTTCGTGTTCGGCATACCGAACACCGCAAAATTCAGTACAGAGCCAAATTGTGCGGGTTCGGTTCGCCCATCACTACTCAAGAGTGAGTTCTTTTGGATACATGCAAGGGTGAAATCCAGCAGGTTCTGATAGGTTCTGGAGAACTGGTAACATGTTTATCTTTGCCCTTGCCTGCAGTCAATTTTAGTGCGGCCTTGCCTGCAGTCGAGTTTAGAGCGGTTTACTTTAAGTTTGTTTGCAAGCTACACGTGGCTGGACCTCATGGATCCTCAGACTGGTTTACTGGTGACAATCTGCCTTCAACTTGCCCTTCGCTCTCTGTTAATTACTGGGGATTCAGTTGGGTGTGAAAAGGGACCTCTTTTAGGCCATTAACAGTCCTCATGTTCACACTAAAGCGAGTGCTTTGCTCAGTAGAGAGTTATTGAGTGTGAATCTCACATCGACACCTCCCTGTGCTCAGTTGGTTGATGGCAAAAAAGGAAGAAAAAAACATTACACAACAACAACATCCAAATCCCCAAGAATGATCTAATCCAGGGGTGTCAAACTCAAGGCCTGCGAGCCAGTTCTAGCCTGCGAGGTGCTTCGATCTGGCTTGTGGAGCCTCTGCCAGTGAAAATGGAGCTCGTGGGGGGCTGTGCGCACCCCTCCCATGCCCCATTTTTGTCTGTGACAGTCTACAGCCCTCTGCTAGTTAAAATTGGGTTATGGGGGGCTAATGCAGTCCTCCCCAAGCTCCATTTTTACTGGCAGAGGGCTATCAAGGGCCCCAGTGGCCCAGTGGTTAGAGTACAGTACTGCAGGCTACTTCTGCTGATCACCAGCTGCCAGCCGTTTGGCAGATCAAATCTAATCAAACTCAAGGTTGACTCAGCCTTCCATCCCTCTGAGAGGAGTAAAATGAGGGCCCAGATTGTTGGAGGCAATATATGCTGACTCTGTAAACCTCTTAGAGAGGGCTGTAAAGCACTGTAAGCGGTATATAGATCTAAGTGCTATTGCTATTGCTAAAAACAAAAGAAGAACTGTTTCCCCTTTTGCATTTGAGCATTTTCCTTGACTGAAAAGGAGAAAGGGAAAGAGGAAAACAAAAGAAAAAGAAGGAAAGATGGGGAAAGAGCAAGGAAGGAAAAAAAAAGAAAGGGGAAGGAAGAAGAAAGGAGAATGAAGTGGGAAGGGGAAAGAAGGAAGGAAAGAAGGAAGGAAAGAAGGAAGGAAGGAAGGAAGGAGATTATAATGAAAGGGAGGGAGGGTCTCAGAGAAGTCCTGCCTTAGCACTTTGCCACCACAATGCCCCTGACACAGGTCCCATGTTCCACCCACCATGGCCATGCCCACTCTCAGCCACGCCCTCTGGTCCTCCAAGGTGAAGCACTACCCCGATGCAGCCCTCAATGGAATTGAGTTTGACACCCCTAATCTAAAGGTCTGCAGCTAAAGTTACACAAGGAAACAACTTGCAATGCACATGTGCACGAGAAATATTGAGGGAAATACTGAGGTCGGTAGATGGTGTTCTGTCTGGACGGGTCCAATAAGAAATTAAAGCCACACACACATTCAGACATTTACCATATTATTGGTAAAAACAAATCCAGGCAAGAAACTACTTAACCTGAAAGAATTTCATGCTGGATGCATTCTGGCTAATGAGTGGAGATAAGAGAGTCCGGGATGCAAGCCAAGAGTCATTAATCTCAGTCTCTGGATATTTCTGACAACTTAACAAAGCTCAGGGAAACTGGTATGAATCAAAGTCTGTGAAAGCAGAAACTTAGCTCGGCTTCGATTTCACCACCGCCATGATGATAAACGTTGTTTGCCACGCCCACTTCCCTCCCAAACTGTCCCTTATATACTGACAAAGTGTGGTCAAGTGTCCCATAGATCTATTAATGCCAAGAACTCCTCCGTTTCAGGTACTCATGCCTAGACCTCATCCTCCTAACTCTTGCATCTAACAGGGGGTCCTGCTCAGTGAAGGGCTACCAATATTTTTACTACCACACTGTGGGCATGGCTTATGCAGGAGGCCCTGCATTTTCTTTCAACATCTTTTAGTGCAAATTGGGTGCTCTGGGGTGGAACTCCATTTTTGCTATCCCACTGCATTCCCCCCTGTCCAGGCAGTAGCCCACCCCTGGTCCTGCTCCTCTAATTCCCCATTATCCTCTGACTCACTCAATCCCATCACTGGGGGTGTTACCGCCACTGGTGGTTCCTCATTTCTAACTCCCCTTCATCTCACTCTCATGAAGGCAAACAACCCTCCCCCAGTGGATCGACCTCTAGGGAGGCACAGGATGCCATAATTGCCACAGCAAAATGAAGCAAGGGAGAGAATTTTCTCAATGAGACAACCTCTATTGTATTGAGATCTCTCCTTTTATTGTATTTTACTTTTCCTGACATGTGGTACAGAATAACCAATTCGCGAACGCCACATACATTAAGCCATCCTCCAACTACCATTCACTCATGCGCTGTATAAGGCAACCTCCTCGTGACTTCCCTATAGATAATTAACAGAAGCTCCATTCTTTGCCTTTTCCTGGATTGTGTGTTTACTGGCGATTAGCAAAGGAATGAGAGTAGGGCATATATTTCCTTATATGGAAGTTAGCTATAGGTTTTCTTCATGCTGTATATCAAGTTAATTATTTTCCACATGGTCATGGATTCTGCAGCTTGCTTACTCAGCCTGGACTCTTGCTCCCTTTCTATAGAGGAAGAATAAGGTTTTATTCAGCACCCAATTAGGCTAAAACATCACCCTCCAGTAATATTCCATCCCTATAAACCTATGATTACAACACTCTCAGACTCAGGTGGCAAGAACACGGGCCTGCGACACCAGTACTCATCCATCTCTTGATCCTCAAAATCTGTAACCAGCTGAGCCAGATGTGGACCACTCACAATATATGGTGGTCCTTTTTGATGGATCGTTTTTATGGATAAACGTAGACCTGCTGTCCACAAACCAGGAACGATGTAAAACAAAACATGGCTTATTTTTTAGAAAGGAGCAAAGGTGGTATTAGGACTGGATGCCCTGCTGACTGAAGGCAGGAAGGGGTGTGTTGGAACGAGCAGGCACTTTGTTTCTACATGTGTGAATCTGACTAGGACGGTGGTAATTGAATGAAAAGTCTCTCTTTTTTTTACCCCATAAGCTATTTTCCTGATGAAAATTGTTCTCCTTCCCTGCTGTCATCTACCTTGTAATATATCTGTAATGTTTCTCCCTGCTGGTAAAAGATCAGATTTGGGAAAAAGGGACTTGCAGTAAGAAAATGACACTTTCTACAAGATTATAATTTCTCCCCCTTTCCTTGGCTTCCTTTCCATTTGATACACAGAGAAAGGTCCACCATGGCGGTGTGCTGCCCATACTTAAATGTACACATCAAAACACACATATGTGATTTGGGAAGGAATACGATGATTTGTTGATACTGTACTTTCATACTCAATATGAGAGTTGATGATGTTTTTTAGCTACATGGCCCAAATGTCGCAAACCATACACCAGCAAAATGGGAAAACCGCCTTCAAACAGAAATAATTCAAGTGATTGTTTATGTGGCTGGGAATACAGGTAGTCCTCACTTTACGGCCATTCATTTAGCAGCCATTTGAAGTTGCAACAGTACATAAGTGATTCATGATGGGTTCCCATACTAATGAACCATCATTGCATTCCCACAGTCACATGATCAAAATTCGAGCGCTTGGCAACCGACATGCAATTATGACTGTTGGTTTGTCCCAGTATGTTCATTCATGTTGTATGGCTGTAGTATTATTATTATTATCCTTCTCATCTTCTCCACTGTCAAATAGGAGCCAGAATGCAGAAGGAAGCTTGTTTATTAACTTATTATTATTATTATTATTATTATTATTATTATTATTATTATTATTATTATTATTATAGCAATACAACACAGCAAACGAGATCACTATGCTGGATTTCATATTTCATCACCAGTCAGACACTTCCCAAGCACCTAGGACTGCGTGATGTAGCGGCGAATTATGTTTGCCGATCCCAGTAAAGCGGACTTTTGCAATTGACAGATGGAGATTTTGTCAATTCCGATGGTTTTCAAATGTCCGCTGAGATCCTTTGGCCCTGCGCCCAGTGTGCCAAGTACCACTGGGACCACTTTCACTGGCTTATGCCAGAGTCGTTGCAGCTCGGTTTTTAGATCTTCGTATTTCACTAATTTCTCTAGCTTATTTAGTTATTGTCATTGTCATTGTCATTGTCATTGTCATTATTATTATTATTATTATTATTATTATTATTATTATTATTATTTAGACTTGTATGGCGCCCTTCTCCAAAGACTAGGGGTGGCTAACAGTAGAACAGCAACAAGTCAGTATAAGTAGAAAAGTATAGTAGAACGAACTAACGCCTCAGAACTCTGATAGCTCAATTTATGCTAGCTGTCAACAGTAACAGCCAATCCAGTTGAAGGAAACTCCCTCTTCCTAAACCAACCAATCCGGGGCGCTTTGGCTGTTGCCAGGGACGTAACACCCACTATCCCCTCTTATTGATGTTGCTGATGTTGCTGTTGTTATTGTTGTTGTGAGTGGTCCATGACCAGCTCAGTTAGTCACAGATTCTGAGGAGGATGAACCGGGTCTGTCTTGGTATCCTAGGCTAAGTGACAACTGAATCAGAGAGTGAGGGAGAATTAGAACCTGAGAAACCTGAGGAACCTCCAGAGACTGTAGAAACCCCGATGATGGAATCAGAGAAGGAGAGAGGCCTTGGGAATCAGGAGCCCCTATTAGATGCCCAGGTCAGAAGGTTACGAAGTAGGCAATAGAATCCCTTATGCCACCTACCCGGTCACATGAACATCAACTCACCCCCCCCCCCCGAAATAAGCCACACCCACAGTGTGGTGGTAAAAAATTTGGCAGCCAATCACTGGAACCCACCCACCCCGGTTTGAGGAAGTAACAACAGAGTTGAGCAGAGAATTCCAGGCGTTGACCACTCTGTTGCTAACTTGTATTTTCTGCAAATAGAGTTTGGAGCAGTTTACCTTGCGTTTGTATTGATTGTTTGCCTGTGTATTATTGAGGGTGAAGCTGAAGAGGTCATTGACAGATAAGACGCTGTAGTGGACAATTTTATGTACTATGCTTAAATCAAAGCGCAGGCGGTGCAGTTCCAGATTGTCAAAGCCCAGAATTTCAAACCTGGTGGCATAACAGCCGGGGTGGCACAGCAGGTAGAGTGCTGTACTGCAGGCCACTGAAGCTGACTGTAGATCTGTAGGTCAGCGGTTCAAATCTCATCACCGGCTCAAAGTTGACTCAACCTTCCATCCTTCCAAGGTGGGTAAAATGAGGACCCGGATTTTTGGGGCAATACGCTGGCTCTGTTAAAATGTGCTGTTGCTAACATGTTGTAAGCTGCCCTGAGTCCAAGGAGAAGGGTGGCATAAAAATCAAGTAAGTAAGTAAGTATTTTATTATGGGCAGCAGGCAGGCAGGCACTTACCTTTTTGCCCATTTCCTGGTTCCAAAAATCTGGCGCGCTCGCTCGTACGAACTTGCGGGGAAAACAGGGGCACGCTCCCGGTCCATTCCGGTACGGCCAGGATTGGGGGCCTGCCCCTGCTTAAACCCAATGCCTTGGGTGGGAAGAAGCGGCTGGAAGAAACATCTCATGCATCCAAGGCGTCTCTTCTTTAAAGGAGGCATTGCTTGAGAGCTGTTGACTCATTGAAATGTCTGTGAATATAGGACTTGGTGCCAATGGCATGTTAGACTCCACAGGGCACCAGGAAGTAGGAAATTTCAAAGGAGTTCATAAGCACCCGAAGTAGTAAGAGCTACAGGGCCTAGAAGAAAAATCCCTCTATTTAATTAAGCAAACACATTAGTCATGTAATAATTATCAAGTTATTACAAAGTATCAGGATAGCTATAAGCTAAGGGATCAAACACAATTAAGGCGATGAGTACATCATCCAAGGTCCACCTGCTTTTATGTGTGGCATGGAAGCAGCACATTACAAAAAGAAAAGGACTTTGATCAGGGATTTGTAGCTGCCATCTTGACTTTTTTGACACCCCCCCCCCATCTGTGGATGCTTCTGGTGAAAAACTCTAGAAATATCAGGATTTAAAATTAGTCTCTACCCGTTAAATTAGATCTACTCATTGAGTAACACTTTTAATGATCACTTTATGTTTTTATTCCTCATTATTAAGTTGTTAATATTGCACCTAGAAGTTAAATAACAATAGCAATAGCATTTAGACTTATATACCGCTTCATAGTGCTTTTAGAGCCCTCTCTAAACGGTACCCTGTTTCCCCGATAGTAAGACACCCCCGATTGTAAGACGTATCGGGGGTTTCAGGGGGGTCGGCTAATATAAGCCGTACCCCGAAAGTAAGACATATGTCTTACTTTCGGGGAAACACGGGGGTATTGCCGCCTCCCTCTCATCTAGCTGCGCACCGCCTCCTGCCCATGTCCGCACTGTTCCCCTCTCCATACGTCGCCGTGTCTGCCACCATCCTCTGATCTTAATGAGCGCTGCCTCCTGCCCACTTCCGCGCCGCCCCCCTCCATACGTCACCGCGTCTGCCGCCTCCGTCTGATCCAAATGAGCGCCGCCTCCTGCCCACTTCCGCGCCACCCCCCTCCATACGTCACCGCGTCTGCCGCCTCCGTCTGATCCAAATGAGCGCCGCCTCCTGCCCACTTCCGCGCCGCCCCCCCTCCATACGTCACCGCGTCTAAATGTTAATTTTATGGTTAAAACAAAAAATTCGACAATTTTTTTCCAATATAAGACATACCCCGAAAGTAAGACATAGTGGGGCTTTTGGGGATAAAAAGAAAGTAAGACACTGTCTTACTTTCGGGGAAACACGGTATATAAGTCTAAATGCTACTGCTATCAATATTGCCCCCAACAATCTGAGTCCTCATTTTACCCACCTGGGAAGGATGGAAGGCTGAGTCAACCTTGAGCTGGTGGTGAGATTTGAATTGCTGAACTATAGCTAGCAGTTAACTGAAGTAGCTTACAGCGCTGCACTCTAACCACTGCACCACCCAGCTCATGTTTTATTATACTTGCCCCATTTTTTGGCAATGTTGTTACAGTGGGCTCCAGCACTTAGGTCATTGGATATGAGTATTCCAAGGTCTTTGACAGAGTGAGGGTTGTTTTCAAGTTCATTTCCACCAAGTTTATATTTAGTATTCTGATTCTTTTTACCAATGTGTAAGTCAGAGCATTTGCTGGTAGAGATTTGAAGTTGCCGGCTGTTAGACCATTCAGCTACATGGTCAAGGTCCTTTTGAAGAGTAGCAGCATTGTCGGTAGTATTAAATAATTTAACATCATCGGCAAAGAGAACACAGTTGCTTATAATATGGTCCCAAAGATTGTTTATGTAGAATATGAAGACCGTTGGTCCTGAAACACTACCTTGAGGGACACCACTGTTGACAGGAGCAGAATTAGATATGGCACTTTCTATTTTGACCATTTGTTGTCTGTTAGACAGGAATGCTGTTATCTCATCATGTAGTGGTCCAGAGATGCCGTAGGATTTTAGTTTCAGAAGACGTTTGTCGTGAACTACTGAATCAAAGGCTTTACAAAAATGTATGTAGATTGCATCTATTCCAGAAATTCCAGAAATGTGTCCTGCCCCCCCCCCCCTGTCCCACCCAAAAAAGGAGTCCAGGGCCTAACCCTCTTTGAAAAATCAAAACACAGAAAGAAAGCAGCATTAAGAACAAGAGTTTCAATTTTCTTAGCCCGGCAGATTAAAATGGAACGCCCACTGATAAACTGCTCATAAATTTAATTGATTTAGTCTGCCAGTGGCTCTTAAACTTTGCAATACTGCAAACCTCTTAAAATGTGAAATGAATTTGTATAAACTCTCATTTCTCTCCCCCAGAATAAAGCTAATAATTTTGTAGATAGGGCTGGGCAAGATTTGAATATTCAGAGACTTTTAATAATTACATTTTAATCTATATGTCACAGGAATAGCCAAGCAATATAGAACTGCAACTGCTAGCTTGGGCAGTGAAAATAAGGAGAAAGGGAATTATTGGAAGCTTGGTTTTCCACCAGTAAATCAACAAACAGACACATTGACATCAACCCAATCTACCAACCATTTAGAACAAAAGAACAACATCAACCATGATTCTAAAGTGTTCGGAAACTTCAGATCGTGCAGAATGCAGCTGCGAGAGCAATCATGGGCTTCCCAAGGCATGCCCATGTTACACCAACCCTCCGCAATCTGCATTGGTTGCCGATCAATTTCCGGTCACAATTCAAAGTGTTGGTTATGACGTATAAAGCCCTTCATGGCACCAGGCCAGGGTATTTACGAGACCGCCTTCTGCCACACGAATCCCAGCGACCGGTTAGGTTCCACAGAGTTGGCCTTCTCCAGGTCCCGTCGACTAAACAATGTCATTTGGCGGGACCCAGGAGAAGAGCCTTCTCTGTGGTGGCCCTGACCCTCTGGAACCAGCTCCCCCCCAGATATCAGAGTTGCCCCCACCCTCCTTGTCTTTCGTAAGCTCCTTAAAACCCACCTCTGTCGTCAGGCATGGGGGAATTGATTTTTTTCCCCTTCCCCCTATGCTTATAGAATTTATACATGGGATGCTTGTTTGTATGATTGGTCTCTTAAATTGGGGTTTTTTAGATTACTTTTTAATATTAGATTTGTTACATTGTTTTCTTTATTGTTGTTAGCCGCCCCGAGTCTTCGGAGAGGGGCAGCATACAAATCTTGATAAACTAAACTAAACTAAACTAAACTAAACATGTAAAGACCAACGAACAGCCAAACTGCAAGCAAAGTTATACCTGACAGATCACAAGAAATGAAACCACATCACATACAGCTGATCAAATCAGACCATGACATCATCAGAAAGCAGACCACGATATCATCAAAAGAATCATAGAATCATAGAGTTGGAAGGGACCTCCAGGATCATCGGGTCCTACCCCCTGCTCAATGCAGGATTCACTAAACCATCCCAGAAAGATAACTGTCCAGTCTCTGAAGACCTCCAGTGAAGGCGAGCCCACACTTCCTGTGGCAAACTGTTGCACTGATTTATCACCCTTACTGTTAGAAAGTTTTTTTTCTGATATCTAATCTAAATCTACCCCCTTGCAGTTTCATTCCATTGTTTCTAGTCCTTCCATGTGCTAATGAGAACAATGCTGATCCCTCTGCTCTGTGACAGCCCTTCAGATATTTGTAGATAGTTATCAAGTCTCCTCTCAGTCTTCTCCTTTGCAGACTAAACATCCCTAGATCCTTTACCGTTCCTCATAGGACATGGTTTCCAGACCACTCACCATCCTTGTAACTCTCTTTTGAACTTGCTCTGGTTTATCAATGTCCTTTTTAAATTGGGGGGCCCAGAACTGAACACAGTATTCCAAGTGTGGTTGTACCAAAGTACAATAGAGTGGAATAATTACTTCATGTGAGCGAGATTCTATGCTCCTCTTGATGCACCCCAGGATTGTGTTAGCCTTTTTTGCAGCTGATTCACACTGTCGACTCATGTTTAATCTGTGATCTACCAAAACACCTAGGTCCATCTCACCTGTGCTGCTGCCCAAACATATTGCTCCCATTCTGTATGTGCTGTTTTCATTATTTTTCCCAGATGTAGGATCTTGCATTTCTCTCTGTTAAATACCATTCTGTTAGTTTCAGCCCATTTGTTCAAACTTGTGTAGATCTTTTGGAATCCTATCTCTATCTCGTTTAGTATTAGCAACACTGCCTAGTTTTGTGTCATCAGCAAATCTGATAAGTTTTCCTTAAATTCCTTCATCTAGATCATTTATAAATATATTAAATAGCACTGGGCCTAGGACAGACCCTTGTGGTACTCCACTTGAAACATTCTTCCAATTGGATGTGCAACCATTTATTTCCACTCTTTGAGTATGATCACTAAGTCAGTTTTGAATCCATCTAACTGTTGTTTTGTCAATCCCATACTTGACCATTTTTTCAATAAGGATGGAATGAGATACTTTGTCAAATGCTTTACTGAAGTCAAGATATACCACATAAAGACATCCGAACAATAATACCAGCACCAATTCACATCTCACAGTGCCATTTCTTTGCTTCCGTGCATTTGTGGAAGCAAACAACCAGTGATTTTTATCGGAACATGCATGGCATGGCATATGCATGGCCGGCAATAATGGAGCTGCATGCACAGCTCTATTTCTGCTACTGGAGTGGCATTCTCCCCCCCATAGAGGGCGGGGCCCATCCCTGGCCCTGATAAAAAATGAGGAAATCCTAAACGCACATACGAACTGAATAAACAATCTCTCACTGCTAACCCACATTCTGTAAAAGACCTTGGAATACTTATATCGAATGACCTAAGTGCTAAAGCCCACTGCAACAATATCGCCAAAAAAGCCTCTAGAGTTGTTAACCTGATCCTATGCAGCTTCTGCTCAGGCAATCTCACTCTACTCACAAGACCCTACAAAACTTTTGCCAGACCCATCCTAGACTACTGCTCATCTGTCTGGAACCTTTATCACATCTCAGACATCAACACCCTTGAAAATGTCCAAAGATATTTCACCAGAAGAGCCCTTCACTCCTCCACTCGAAACAGAATATCCTACAAAAATAGACTAACAATCCTGGGCCTTGAAAGCCTAGAACTACGGCGCCTAAAACACGATTTGAGTATTACCCACAAGATCATATGCTGCAATGTCCTACCAGTCAATGACTACTTCAGCTTCAACGCAATAACACAAGAGCACGCAACAGATTCAAACTTAATACGAACCGCTCCAAACTTGACTGTAAAAAATATGATTTCAACAATCGAGTTATCGAAGCGTGGAACTCATTATCGGACTCAATTATATCAACCCCTAACCCCCAACACTTCTCCCTTAGACTCTCCACGATTGACCTCTCCAAGTTCCTAAGAGGCCAGTAAGGGGTGTACATAAGTGCACTGGTGTGCCTTTCGTCCCCTGTCCAATTGTCTTTCCTTTCTTTCACCTATCTTATATATTCTCTTCCTTTCATATATTCTCTCCTCTAAATTCACTTTCACCCTCTTTTATATTATCACATGTCTATTTTTCTTCCTATGTATTTGTGTATTGGACAAATGAATAAATAAAATAAATAAATAAATGAAACCTGTGCAACCCGCAGTGCTTCATGGTGCACCATGCTGGGTTCTTGTGACAAATGCAGGGTCATTGCAACACAGTTTCAACAATAGCCCAGGCCTCTAGGATACAAATGAGATTCTGAGAACATGGTGGGGTCTCCAGAGACTTCACAGAACTTGCAATGCCTCTAAAAGCAATAAATAAAAGATTGCAGCTGAACCGGGACCATTTGGGAACCACTACGTTTTTAGAAGCATCCAAAACCCCAAATGAAAATGCCTGAGCTGCTTTAAAACCCAAGAAAATAGGATTTAATTCAGCCCAGGCTAGTATTCTTCCCCATCCTTTCCAGTATCTTACAATGTCTAAACTGTTTTCAGTTTTTCCTCCTCCTATTCTCTTGGAATTAAAAACCTCTTCCATCAAACTGTCTTCATTCTTTTCAGAAAAATGTCCTTGCAGTGAAATAAGCTTGTCTTTTTACAGCTGATGATGATAAATGCAACACCAGGGTTGTATCATGCAAGACTTTTAATTGTACCAAATATTTATCTCGTAAGCAACCATTTTGAAAGACTGCATATGTGTCCATTATGCCAGTCCCTACGTTCACTTCCCATGCCCAACAATCCAAATCCCTCTGCCTAAAGAAGCAGCAAGTGCAAATACAAATACTGTATTAAAAAAACTACTCTGTCCTCCATGCCAAAGTTTGTTCCAGGCACCCACATCTACACAATTTGCAAAAAGCTTGGTTAGGGATAAAATGGGCTAATATTTGTTATGGCTTACTTACTTACTTACTTACTTACTTACTTACTTACTTACTTACTTACTTACTTACTTACTTACTTACTTACTTACTTACTTACTTATTGGATTTGTATGCCGCCCCTCTCTTCAGACTTGGGGCGGCTAACAACAGTAATAAAACAGTGTATGACAATAATCCAATACTAAAAACAGTTAAAAACCCATTAATATAAAAAACCAATCATACATACAGACATACCATGCATAAAATTGTAAAGGCCTAGGGGGAAAGTGTATCTCAGTCCCCCCATGCCTGGCGGCAGAGGTGGGTTTTAAGCAGCTTACGAAAGGCAAGGAGGGTGGGGGCAATTCTAATCTCTGGGGGGAGTTGGTTCCAGAGGGCCGGGGACACCACAGAGAAGGCTCTTCCCCTGGGTCCCGCTCTTCCCCTGGATCCCGCTTGTTTGAATTTGGGTATCCAGCCTCTTTGGTATTGTCCAGAAAAAGGGCCAATGTACTAATTAAGTAAAATGGTTAATAGGATTAGTCATGATGCATGCTATAACACAGTGTTTCTCAACCTTGGCTGCTGGAAAATGTGTGGACTTCAATTCCCAGAATTCCCCAGCCAGCAGTGCTGGCTGGGGAATTCTGGGAGTTGAAGTCCACACATCTTCCAGCGGCCCAGGTTGAGAAACACTGCTCTAACACCTCTCAGCTACACTTGCCTCCTGTGGCCATGTCCACAGGGAAGAGCATCAAAATCTCACAAAGGCAGATCATAATAATCTAAGTACACGGATACGAGCATGGCTTGCCATTGTGACATCTTTTTTTCCTTTTTTTTTCTTTTTCGTGCCTCTTCTGGCTGTTCCAGCTTTGGGATGTCTTTGGTGCAATTTTCTAAGCACGTAATTGTAATGTTTAACAATCAAATACACGAGGGAATCGTTCATTATTTTAAAGCAGTTTAAATTAAATTCACAGCCAAGCGAAATCCATTTTTGTTTTTAGACTGGTCACGCGCCAATTTCTAGGTTCCACCATATCGCTAGATCTAAAAGGGACACCTAACATCAAAAACATCATCAAAAAAGCACAACAAAGAATGTTCTTTCTGTGCCAACTCAGGAAGCTCAAACTTCCCAAAGAGCTGCTGATACAGTTCTACAGAGGAATCATTGAGTTTGTCATCCGCACCTCTACAACTGTCTGGTTTGGTGCTGCAACCCAACAGGACCGACACAGACTTCAGAGGATAATCAGAACTGCAGAAAAAATAATTGCGACCTGTTCTGTAGGGCTCTCTGGTAGAATCCTCCCAAAAATTCACAGGTACAAATTTCAGACACACACACGTTTGAAAATTCAAAACAATGTTCTTTATAATGAAAAGTCACTTAAACCAAGTCCTCTTTTGGTATAGCAAAGAGCACTTGTCTCCAAACAACCTGGTAATTTGTACAAGTCCCTTATCAGTTCTGAGATACTTATCTTGCAGCTGTGAGGTAATTCACAGTCCTTCTTCTTTCACAAAGTGAAACACACTTTGCTCTGGTTTAGTTTCAAAGCGGGGAAAAATCAGCACACAAAAAGTCAAAGTCAGTAAAGCAGTCACGAAACACAAGGATCAGATAATCCTCCACAATGGCCAAACCCACAGGCTGCTATTTATAGCAGCCACACTAATTACCACAGCCCCACCCAACCACAGGTGGCCTCATTTTCTTTGATAATAATCTCTCAGTTGTTGTTGCCTATGCATCGCTCTCCGCATGCGTGGCTGTATCATTAACTCTTGTTCTGAATCCAAGGAGGAGCTAGATAATTGATCTCCTTCTGAGCTGTCTGCCACACTCTCCTCCTCCCTGTCACTCATGTCTTCTTGGTCAGAGGAGCCTTCATCAGCAGATTCCACCGGGGGCAAAACAGGCCTGCAGCATGTGGATGTCTCCCCCACATCCACAGTCCTTGGGGCAGGAGCAGGGCCAGAGCCAACCACAACACGACCAACCTGCCTTCCATTGAGGACCAGTATACTGCACGAGCCAAAAAAAGGGCTGTGAAAATATTTACAGACCCCTGAACACAAATTGTTTCAACTCTTACCCTCAAAACGACACTATAGAGCACTGCACACCAGAACAACTAGACACAAGAACTGTTTTTTCCTGAACACGATCTCTCTGCTAAATAATTCCCTCAACACTGTCAAACTATTTACTAAGCCTGCACTACTATTAATCTTCTCATCATTCCCATCACCCATCTCCTCCCACTAATGGCTGCTTGGCTGTAACTTTGTTGCTTGTATTCTTACAATTTATATTGACTGGTTCCTATTATGATTTGATTGCTTACTTGTACCCAGATTATTATTAAGTTGGGAAGAGCCTCGGTGGTGCAGCGGTTAGTGTGCAGTACTGCAAGCTACTTCTGCTGATCACTGGCTGCCAGCAGTTCAGTAGGCTCAAGGTTGACTCAGCCTTCCATCCTTCCAAGGTAAAATGAGGAGGCTTAGTCTCTGTAAACTGCACTTGCACAAAAGCAAAATCCAAGATTGCAACGGCCACAGAGACACCAACAGAACTGGCTCTGTGACATCATTGCCGAACTACTGACTGTTCTAAAGAACCTTATTTATTTAGATTTGATTTGATTTGATTTGATTTGATTTGATTTGATTTGATTTGAATTGAATTGAATGCCGCCCCTCTCCGCAGACTCGGGGCGGCTCACAACAATAACAAAAAATAATGTATCACAAATCTAATACAGTGTTCCCTCGATTTTCGCGGGGGATGTGTTCCGAGACCACCCGCGAAAGTCAAATTTCCGCGAAGTAGAGATGCGGAAGTAAATACACCATTTTTGACTATGAACAGTATCACAAGCCATGCCTTAACACTTTAAACTCCTAAATTACCCTTTCCCATTCCCTTAACAACCATTTACTCACCATTATTACTGGTACTCACCACTGAATAAGACACTTAGTGATTCTGATATTTATAAACATACCTAATTATTTATTAACAATATTTTTTTTTGTTATTTTTTTGCAAAAATTATTAGTTTGGCAATGACGTATGATATTTTTTGAAAAACCATAGTATAGGCTATTTGCGAAGTTCGAACCCGCGAAAATCAAGGGAACACTGTATTTAAAAGTCTCTAAAAAACCCTTATTTAAAAAAACAAGACACACATACAAACATACAAACATACAAACAAGACACACACACACAAATAGAACCAGTAGGAACCCATCTCTGGGAAGAAGGTTCAAAATGACCCCGTCTCAAATCTGCATGTATAAGAGGAAAACTCTAGTGAGGTGTCCAAGATTCTGCAATAATCCCCCAATAGAATAGAATAGGAATAACAGAATTGGAAGTTACTTTGGAGGTCTTCTACTCCAATCCTCTGCTTAGGAAATCCTGCACCACTTCAGACAAATGGTTACCCAATCGCTTCTTTAAATCTTCCAGTGTTGGAGCATTCACAACTTTTGGAGGCAAGCTCTTTCCACTGATTAGTTGTTCTATCAGAATATTTCTCCATGGTTCTAAGTTGCTTATCTCCTTGATTAATTTCCACCCATTGCTTCTTATCCTGCCTTGGAAAATAGCTTGCCTCCCTCTTCTTTTTGGCAGCCCCTGAGATAATAGTATCAACAGTTGGGCAGTGTCTGACCTGGCCTACCTCAAAGGGCTGAGAGTAAGGATACAATGGCAGAGCTGTGAATGCCCCTCTCAGCTCCTTCAGGAAAAGGAAGGATAGGGAAAGCACAAATTAAATATTATTGATAATACTGGAGGAGCAGCTAAGGCCGATTTAGGTTCAGCAGGATGAAGCTGCCTTTCTCCTTAGACTCAGGATGGCTTACAACATGTTAGCAATAGCACTTTTTAACAGAGCCAGCCTATCGCCCCCACAATCCAGGTCCTCATTTTACCCACCTCGGAAGGATGGAAGGCTAAGTCAACCTTGAGCTGGTGATGAGATTTGAACCGCTGACCTGCAGATCTAGCAGTCAGCTTTAGTGGCCTGCAGTACTACACTCTACCCACTGTGCCACCTCGGCTCATCACAATGTTGCGCAACTTGCAAGATCCTTATTAATATAGCTTTACAATCAGGTGGGGGTTCCTCTTTATCGATGCTACTAGAATGCTCCCGGTTATGGCGGAGTGTGCCTGCGAGATTTGGCTTATGCACATGCACCAGATTCCAAATCTTGTGTGTGCACGAATGAGATTTTGCCAATTTTCGCCAATATTTTTGCTTCTGCACATGCAGAAAATCACCGAAATCTTGCTCGGCGTGCATCCTCACATGAGATTTGACTTCTGGTGCATGTGCAAAAGCCAAATCTTGCACCAATGCATCCACCCAGTGGTCGGCTGAAGCTGCATGTGCAGCTCCATTTTCGCTACCAGGATGCTGTATTGGACCATTCCTGCTGCAACCCGCTATTGTTTACATTAAAGTAAAATTAGTTCATCTGGTTGTGCTTCCTGTCTGGTCTATCTAGTAAGGGTGATACAAAATTTGCAAGTCTGAAAGTACAATTCCCTTCCCCTCTTCTTTACAGCCTGAGAAACTAGGGAGAGCTCTTTTTGTGCCTCTTGCCCTACCCATTATTTAGGTAAGGGCTATGCTGTCTCTTATCTCTTCCTTAGATAGCATCCCTTTCAAGGTCTTTCCCACACACCATATTGCAGTGATGGGAAACCTTTTTTTCCTCATGTGCCGAAACAGCATGCGTGCACATTATCATGCATGCGCGAGTGCCCATACTCATAATTCAATGCCTGGGGAGGGAGAAAACAGTTTCCCCCACTCCCGGAGGCCCTCTGGAGGCTGGAAGCGGTCTGTTTCCCAAATTCTGGGGGGCCCAGTAGGCTCATGTTTCACCCAGCCCAGGCTCCAAAGGCTTCCCTGGAGGCAAGGGAGGGTAAAAACGCTCTCCCCCATCCTTCCAGAGGCTCTCTGGAAGCCAAAAACACCCTCCCAGAGCCTCTGTGTGAGCCAAAAATCAGCTGGCCGGCACACACATAGACATTGGAGCTGAGCTAGGGCAACAGCTTGTGTGCCAGCATATATGGCTCCAGGTGCCACCTGTGGCACCCATGCCATAGGTTTGCCATCACTGCCATAATGGATCAGCCCAAGGCTTATATTTTGGCCAACCAGCGATTTCTGAGACGAATACAAACAGGCATTAAAAGAGCAAGCTTTTTTCCCTGCTGTTAATGAGCACAGACATCCCCTTTTAATTGCATAGCATTGTAGTTTTCTGTAAATAGGCATTTACTCCATTATTCTTTGAAGGGATTGATCCAATTTTAAAACCATCTGAGTTGGGTATTGTCGGGAAGACAAAAGAATAGGCAAACTGGCCCCTTCCAGGTGTTTTGGGAGTGCAGGTCCTACAACCTCCACTTGAGATGTTCCAGAATTATGGGAGCTGAAGCCTGTAATTTTCAAGCATTAAGTAGTTGGAACATAATGAACTGGGTTCACACAACATGCTAGGCCACCCAAACATTAAGCGGGGTTAAAATGAGCCACATTTAGCATAAAATCAGGAGTTTAGTTAGCACCTTTTCCAACCACCCTGTTAGATTAAAAGGCTTCTGCTTTCGTGAACTTCAGCTGTTTTCATAGAAATTATATATATATATAGAGAGAGAGCAATGAAATCAACTGCAGCTCATCTTTTAATATTAGTTTGAAAAGATGCTACCAGTGTCTTCCTAATTTGGTTGCGTGTGGCTTTTAGCTGTTAATTGGGATGTTGCTTGCAGGCTATTAAATAGTTGGTTGTTGTTTACTTGTGCTGCTGTGCCCTTGGCTCCTAAGTACAGTACTTGATATGCTGGTAGGAAATCAGCACTCTTGTTGATTAATAAGGAGTCAATTTCTCAGGCTATTTTTGTCCCTGCTCGGCCCACAATCTTAGTAGTTTCAAAATTAACAATATTGACAATTACAGACATATACGCACAACCATGCACCATATAAGTATTGTGCATAGAACAGCCCATTGCACACATTGTGTTCTGTGCACAACCCTCAGGTGAAACCCTCGGGTGAAACCCCCAACTCCAAAATCCATGGTTTTAAATGGCCAAGAAGAAGGGAGCATTTTCTCTTTAGAGCTAATGTCAACAATGTCAAAAGGCATCAAATTTGGCCTAATTCAACATTTCTTAGATAACACAGTCCATTTATCATTTAAGCATATGAATTTTGCTCACTGGAGTCCTGACAACAAGCATCCAGCAGAGAAATGGGTTTTATTGTGGCAGAAATCATGGTTTTAAAGCCTTGTTCAAGCACACCCCCAGTCTCACATCTCTTCCGTTGAACAATGTTGAATCCTCGCACTCAATTTCCCAAGATCCCATGCCTTTATACTCCTGGAAGTGACATCACACCACAAAGAGGCTAAGTCAAATACACTAATACCTTTTATTATGCGACTCCTCTCACTTTCTGAGCAATTTTCTATAGTGATGGTCTATCCACTGACTTTCTACTCTAATGTCTTCCTCATCTTCTGACTGGGACCACTCCTCCACTGTCATATCAGCCCCCTCTAGTGGTTCTTCAGGCTCACTCAGGTCACTTTGTCCCTCGCTCTCGCTCTCCACTTCAGCTGGCAACCCTCCGGTCCAGAGGGATCTGCCTCATCCTCTTCAGAATCTGACATGACCTGACGTGGGCAAGGAACACTCACAACACATTGTGGAGAGAGAAAAATTCCCTGAGGATGAGTTCTATCATGAAAGCTCAGAAGATTAAAACTCTGGTCCCGGTGACTGATTCAGATTTGATCCTACAAAAAACAGTTTCTTGGATCTCTTTGCTTTTATCTAGTGGTCATGGGGATTTTTGCAATCCAGTTCTGATACCCTTAATCTATGTACTGAACATTTTTCCTGGATTTGCATGATATGAGCCACAGTGGTGCAGTGTTTAGAGTGCAGTACTGCAGGCTACGTCTGCTGATCATCAGCTGTCAGAAGTTTGGCAGATCGAATCTCACCAGGCTCAAGGTTGACTCAGCCTGCCATCCTCCTGAGGTCGGTAAAATGAGACCCAGATTGTTGGGGGCAAAGCACTGACTCTGCAGACTGTTTGATGTTCATCCATCATGTTCAAGGAGGACCTTGACATCTAATGGGTTGTGGGCTGTACATGATATGTCCGTAGGTGGCTGGTAAGGCCTATGAAAGGACAAAATGTTCTGCCACATGTTGGGCAGACATGTGTGGGCACCATTTGCATTTGCAGCCCTGACTTTGTGGAGTGCTCTCTTATCTTCTAGCCTCAGATGTCTGGCCGCCTTGGTGGATCAGCAAGTGCCATGTTGGTCGATCTTGTGCCAGGGTTTCCCAGGAGGTGGTGTCGATATTGAGGGACTTGAAGGAGGATTTCAGCATCTCTTTGTAACCACTTCCTTGGTCCCCCATGCAATTGCTTTCCTTTAGACAGCTCACCATAAACCATTTAGAGAGGGCTGCAAAGCACTATAAAGTGGTACATAAGCAGTGATGGGCTACCAAGATTTTTGCTACCACACTCTGGGCATGGCTTACGCATTTTCTTTCAACATCTTGCGGTTTAAATTGGGTGTTCTGGGGTGGAGCTCCATTTTCACTACCTTACTGTGTACCCCCTCCCCCAGTCCGGGCAGTAGCCTACCCCTGATTAACTACTATATAAAGTGTATGTACACACATGCACACAAAGCTCTTCTAAAATTATACACATTCAACTTCATTTACTGTGTGTTGTGGTTGGCTCTGTCCCAGCTCCTGCCCCAGGGAATGTGGAGGTGGATGCAGGGGAAACTTCAACATGTCATAGTCCTGTGTTATTGCTGACAGAATCAGTTCAGAGTTTAATTTCCTCGGACGAAGAAGAAGGTGGGAGTGACTTGGAGGAGGGGGGCTTGGCACACAGCCCAGGCAGTCAATCTCCCTTATCTTCCTTTGATTCAGATGATGACGTCTTGGACCCACGCAGGCGCAGAATTATGCGTAGAAGAGACCAAGAAAGGACATATTACTGGAGATAAGAGAAGCCACCTGTGTTTGGGTGTGGCTCCAGTAATTAGGGCTGCTGCTATAAATAGCAGTGTGTGGGCTTGGCTGTTGTGGAAGAGTATCTGATTGCAGTTCTTCAGGAATCCTGTGTTGCTGTTTTCTGGACTTTGTTCATTTTTCATGCCTTTGAAACCAAAGCAGAGCAACGTGTGTGTGTGTGTGTGTCACTTCGTTGGAAGAAGAAGGGGTGTGAAGTTTCTTCACAGCTGCTAGCTAAGTACTTAATGACTACTTAAGGGAAATTGTACAGACTACCCGGTTGTTTTGGGATGAGTGCTCTTTGCAATAAAAAAAGAGCGCTTAGTTTATTTTGAATTTTGTGATAAAGAACATTGTTTTGAATTTTCAAACTTGTGTGTGTCTGAAATTTGTACACTTGAATTTTCGGGAGGCTCCTACCAGAGAGCCCGGCAGAACACTGTGATAGGAAAAACATACCCAGAGCCCAGAAGGGAAAAAAAGGGGGGGGATCAAAATTTTGCTACCAGTACTGCGTACCTGACCGTACCTGTAGGAGCCCACCACTGTATATAAGTCTAAGTGCCATTGCTATTGCTATATAAACTAACCATAGGCTAGGTTCATACAATACATTAAGCTACAAAAATCAAGCCAAAAAACCCCTAACTGAGCAATCCTACTCAAACTTAGCCTGTTGTACAATGACATCATAAAACTTTACCTAGCCTAGTTAATTGTATGTGAATTCAGTCGAGGAGAGAAAGACATTCTGTAGATACTTACAATTGCTCCCAGCAGTGTTATCTATCTCAGAGATGGTTGAATTTAGCTCTATACAGTTTCCTCCCATAAATTTGCAAGGACAAAATAGGTTTCCTTGGCAGACAGTCACAAGCAGCTATTTCTTCTGCTTGTTAGAACATACAGTACATATCAACAAACCGTTGGCATCCCTGTAAAAGGTCATCTATTGCTTTCTCCTTCCTCCTTCCTCCTCCCTCTTCCTCCTCCTCTCCAAAGCCAACTTTGTATACAATTTTGGCAAGGTATAAATGAGATAGATAAGAGAAAGAAAGCAGGAGGAATCTTGAGCAGAGGATGCAATTTCTCAAGTCCCAGCTGGGTGCCAGTATTGCTGTTGTTCAGGCTGCCTGTGGAAACAGGTCTAAACATAACTTAGACCTCCCCATACAAGTCCATACACGAGTACCACTCGCTTGTTCCAGGAACAAAAGAAATCTCATTTTCTCTGTGGTCATCTACACAGGAACTCAGAGAATATCAGGAAAAGTAATCTTCCTAAGCATGTTAATTTTCTAACTCCAAAACAACTTCCCTGGACACATTGCAATAAGTGAGCAACCCAGGAATGAAATCCAGCAGGTTCTGACAGGTTCTGGAGAACCAGCAGTGGAAATTTTAAGTAGTTCGGAGACTGGGTAGCGGAAATTTTGAGTAGTTCCGAGAATTGGCAAATACAAATACCTATGGCTGGCGAATACAGATTTTGCAGTATCCTTCCCCCAGGAGTGTAGAGGGAATGGGGACTTTTCAGTATCCTTCCCCCAGGAGTAGAGAGATAACGGGGATTTTGCAGTATCCTTCCCCCAAGAGTGGAGAGGGAATGGGGATTTTGCAGTATCCTTCCCCCAGGAATAGAGAGATAACAGGGATTTTGCAGTATCCTTCCCCCAAGAGTGGAGAGGGAATCGATATATTTAAGTATCCTTCCCCCAGGAGTGGGGAGGGAATGGAGATGTTGCAGTATCCTTCCCCCAAGAGTGGAGAGGGAAGTATCTTTTCCCCAGGAATGGGAATAGATATGTTGCAGTATCCTTCCCCCTGGAGTGGAGAGGGAACGGGGATTTTGCAGTATCCTTCCCCCAGGAGTGGAGAGGGAATGTGGATTTTGCATTATCCTTCTCCCAAGACTGGAGAGGGAAGTATCTTTTCCCCAGGAATGGGAATAGATATGTTGCAGTATCCTTCCCCCTGGAGTGGAGAGGGAACAGAGATTTTGCAGTATCCTTCCCCCAGGAGTGGAGAGGGAACGAAGATTTTGCAGTATCCTTCCCCTAGGAGTGGAGAGGGAATGTGGATTTTGCAGTATCCTTCCCCCAGGAATGGATAGGGAATGGGGATTTGCAGTATTCTTCCCCCAGGAGTGGAGATGGAATGGGGATTTTGCAGTATCCTTCCCCTACCACACCCACCAAGCCACAGAACCATTCCCAAAATAATAGATTTCGCCACTGGAGCAGCCTCTCTATCCTGAGCACAGACAGAGCAAAGCGATAGAGTTTATTCTTTTACCTCGGGCTTCTCTGCCATCTCAATCTGCTATAAGGAAAATCAGTCATGGTGCCAAGTACCTGTGTTAGAGACTCAAATGAAATAGAAGTGGCAATTCCCTTCAGTGGGACCAGCTGATTAAAAAGCCTCTCACTGCCAGCTTATATTATGCTATTTGCTCAAGTCTTCAAACCATTTTGAAGTCAGTTTTCCCCGCTGGGTATTTAATTGGGATTTATTGCTGGCTGCTATTGTATGTTAAATAAATTCCTAGTGATTATTAAGCACAGAATTATTGAGGTTTATCACCACCGATCAGCCAATGCAAAAAAAAAGATTCACAGCACATGAGAGATTCTGGGATCTGGGCTCAGCTCAGCAATGATTCCTGGGCTCAAAAATAGGTGGGTCTGATCTTCCCTTAACTTTTCCTAAATTAACAAGTCCTTGCAAGGGGGTCAACAAGGGAGGTCAAAAAATCAAGGTGCCAGTAGCATATGATGTACATAGAAACATAGAAACATAGAAGACTGACGGCAGAAAAAGACCTCATGGTCCATCTAGTCTGCCCTTATACTATTTTCTGTATTTTATCTTAGGATGGATATATGTTTATCCCAGGCATGTTTAAATTCAGTTACTGTGGATTTGCCAACCACGTCTGCTGGAAGTTTGTTCCAAGGATCTACTACTCTTTCAGTAAAATAATATTTTCTTTGATCTTTCCCCCAACTAACTTCAGATTGTGTCCCCTTGTTCTTGTGTTCACTTTCCTATTAAAAACACTTCCCTCCTGGATCTTATTTAACCCTTTAACATATTTAAATGTTTCGATCATGTTCCCCCTTTTCCTTCTGTCCTCCAGACTATACAGATTGAGTTCATTAAGTCTTTCCTGATACATTTTATGCTTAAGACCTTCCACCATTCTTGTAGCCTGTCTTTGGACCCGTTCAATTTTGTCAATATCTTTTTGTAGGTGAGGTCTCCAGAACTGAACACAGTACAGTAATACCTCATGATACGAACTTAATTGGTGCAAGGAGGAGGTTCGTAAGACGAAAGGTTCGTAAGACGAAACATTGTTTCCCATAGGAAACAATGTAAAGTCAATTAATCTGTGCAACCAAAAAAACCCCCGCAAAAAAATGGCTTTTGGCGACTGCTGGGAAGCCGCGCGGCTGTTTTAAAAGGTGACAGCCGGCCTGGGGGGCTTCCCAGCAACCTCCCGAACCGAACCCGGGGTTCAGCAAAATTTTGCCTCTTCTTACGAACTTTGTTCGAGTTACGAACCGGCGTTCGGGAGGCTTCTGGGAAGCCCCGCCACCCGGCTGTCACCTTTTAAAACAGCCGCGTGGCTTCCCAGCAGTCTGCGAACGCCGGTTCGTAACTCAAAAAAAGTTCGTAAGAAGAGGCAAAATTTTGCTGAACCCCGGGTTTGTATCACGAGTTGTTCGTAAGACGAGGGGTTCGTATCTTGAGGTATCACTGTATTCCAAATGTGGTCTCACCAGCGCTCTATATAAGGGGATCACAATCTCACTCTTCCTGCTTGCTATACCTCTAGCTATGCAGCCAAACATCCTACTTGCTTTTCCTACCACCCGACCACACTGCTCACCCATTTTGAGAGTGTCAGAAATCACTACCCCTAAATCCTTCTCTTCTGAAATTTTTGCTAACACAGAACTGCCAATACAATACTCAGATTGAGGATTCCTTTTCCCTGTGCATTATTTTACATTTGGAATAATTAAACTGCAGTTTCCATTGCTTTGACCATTTATCTAGTAAAGCTAAATCATTTACCATATTACAGACCCCTCCAGGAATATCAACCCTATTGCACACTTTAGAGTCATCGGCAAATAGGCAAACCTTCCCTACCAAACCTTCCCCTATGTCACTCACAAACATATTAAAAAGAATAGGACCCAGAACAGACCCTTGTGGCACACCGCTTGTAACATGTCTCTGCTCAGAATACTTGCCATTAATAATAACTCTCTGATGTCTACGCTTCAGCCAGCTGCAAATCCACTCAACTATCCAGGGATTAAGTCCAATCTTCACTAATTTATCTATCAGCTCTTTATGTTGAACTGTATCAAAGGCTTTGCTGAAGTCCAGATAGGCAATATCCACGGCACCACCTTGACCCAACACCTTTGTGACATAGTCAAAGAAATCAATGAGATTAGTCTAACATGATTTGCCTTCAGTAAAGCCATGCTAGTTTGGGTCCAATAGGTTATTGTTTTTTAGGTGCTGATTTATCCTCTTTTTGAGTAGAGTCTCCATCATTTTAACTATAACTGATGTCAAGCTAACTGGCCTGTAGTTCCCAGCTTCTTCTCTACTGCCCTTCTTGTGGATAGGCACAACACTGGCCATTCTCCAAACCTCAGGAACATCTCCTGTTAACAGGGATTGGTTAAACAAATCAGTCAGGGGGGTAGCAATGACAGATCTGAGTTCTTTAAGAACTCTGGGGTAGATGCCATCTGGACCCATTGCCTTATTTATCTTTAATCGTTCAAGTACATAACAATAGGGTAGGACTTTTGTCAAAGTTTATTGCCTATTTTTTTTTACACACACACCCCTTTCAGTGACAGCCCTGGGCCACTTTCTTTTTCTACGCCTTTGGTATAATTATTGAAATATAGCAGCTAAGAGGATAGACATAAAACTGGATAGAATTGTCCCCCCCAGCGCTGTAAGCACTGAACTGAGAAGAGGAGGTAGAATTATCAGTATTATTATTTTGTAATATACTGTATATGTAGCCTATTGCTCCTCTAGGAGCAAAGGGCAACATACAGGGATTTCCCTTCATTTTATGCATGCAACAATGATAGAGGAATTTAGCTCTGATGTTGAAAAAGGGGGAGAGGGGGAAAGATGGGAAGAAACTTTATGGGTTTGCAAGCAACCCAGAGTCACTGAGAGTGAATCGATGGCACTACATTAATCAGAATAATAATATAATAATAATAATAATAATAATAATAATAATGATGATGAATTTCCTGATGTCAATGAAAACATCAGGAAATTCATAGAAAAGGCGATGGAAGACTGAGCTTTTTGTTGGGAATGAAAGCTATGGACTGATCAACATCAGAAGGGGCATCTTCCAGGGGGACTCTTTGTCCCCATTGCTATTCATCATCAGTATAATCCCGCTGTCATTCATCCTACAGAAAACAAACATAGGCTACCAAACTGCTAGGAATTCACCAAAAATTTCACACCTGCTGTATATGGATGACCTGAAGTTGTACGGAAAATCAGAAACTGAGATACAGTCACTAACCAACCATGCAAATCTTCAGCAATGACATCAGCATGGAGTTTGGCCTGGATAAACGTGCCACAGTGGCACTGAAAAAGGGGGAAATCACTGAAAGTGAGGGAATTGAAATGCCAAATGGTCAAACCATCAAGTGCCACCAGCCAGAAGCCTACAGATACTTGGGCATCTTGCAACTGCATAATATCAAGCATGGCCATGTGAAAACTGTGATCAGCAAAGAGTACATCCAGAGGACCAGAACAATTTTGAAGAGCAAACTGAATGGTGGCAACACTATCAAGGCTATAAATACGTGGGCCATACCTGTCATTAGATTCACAGCTAGCATAGTGAACTGGACTCAAGCAGAGCTGGACAACCTGGACAGGAAAACCAGAAAATGACGATCCATCGTGTACTACACCTCCGCAGTGACGTTGACAGGCTGTATTTAGCAAGGAAAATAGGCGGCAGAGGACTTTTGCAAGTGAAGCAGACAGTAGAAGAAGAGAAGCATGCATTAGCTGACTATGTGAAGGGGAGCAAAGAGTCAGCGTTGATGGAGGTCAACAATAGGAAGCTTCTCAAGATGAAGCAAACTAAGGACCAGTACAGAAAAACTGTAACTCAATGTCGTATGGACAGTTGGCGGAACAAAACATTGCATGGCCAGTTCTTGGAGAAGATTGAAGGCAAAGTGGATAAAGAAAAGACCTGGTCATGGCTTACAAGTGGAACACTCAAAAAGGAGACAGAAGGACTAATACTGGTGGCACAAGAACAGGCCATTAGAACAAATGCTGTCCAAGTCAGAATTGAAAAATCAACAGACGATCCAAAGTGCAGACTCTGTAAAGAAACAGATGAAACAATCGATCACATACTCAGCTGCTGCAAAAAGATTGCACAGACTGACTACAAGCATAGACATGATGCTGTGGCACAGATGATCCACTGGAACTTGTGCCGGAACTACCACTTCCCAGTGGCAAAGAACTGGTGGGATCATAAGCCTGAAAAAGTGGTCGAAAATGAGCAAGCAAAACTACTGTGGGACTTCCGACTTCAAACTGACAGAATTCTGAAGCATAACACCCCAGACATCCTGATTGTGGAGAAACAGAAAGTATGGATCATCGATATCGCAATCCTAGGGGACAACAGAATTGAAGAGAAGCAGCTAGAGAAATTAATGAAATACGAAGATCTAAAAATCGAGCTGCAACGACTCTGGCATAAGCCAGTGAAAGTGATCCCAGTGGTACTTGGCACGCTGGGCGCAGTGCCAAAGGATCTCAGCGGACATTTGAAAACCATCAGAATTGACAAAATCTCCATCTGTCAATTGCAAAAGGCTGCTTAACTGGGATTGGCAAACATAATTCGCCGCTACATCACGCAGTCCTAGGTGCTTGGGAAGCGCCCGACTGGTGACGAAATACGAAATCCAGCATAGTGATCTCGTTTGCTGTGTTGCATTGACATAATAATAATAATAATAATAATAATAATAATAATAATAATAATAATAATAATAATTTATTCGATTTGTATGCCGCCCCTCTCCAAGGACTCAGAGCAGCTCACAACAGATACAATATCACAAATCCAATATGTTAAAAAAGCACATTAAAAAAACCCCCATTATTAAAACCATACAACTTAGTCATACCATGCACAAATCTACCATAGCCTAAGGGAAGGCAAGGAGGGTGGGGGCGGTTCTAATCTCCGGGGGGAGTTGATTCCAGAGGGCCGGGGCCGCCACAGAGAAGGCACTTCCCCTGGGTCCCAACAGACGACATTGTTTAGTCACTGGGATTTGTGCGGCAGAAGGCGGGCCCGAAAGTATTTTGGCCCAATGCCATGTAGGGCTTTATAGGTCATTACACGTGCACACTCTTTCGGCACCCAAGGAAAAAAAGGTTCACCATCACTGGGCTAGACTGTCTGGTAGCTCCCTATAAAAGGGCTGGCTGTCAGATGGAGCCTTTGCGGGATTGTAAAGTAGTTGCCAAATAAAGAGCTACTGTTTTGAAGGCACTTCTGTCTGCCTCTTCCACTCACCCTATTTAACACTTTGCTTAAGTGTATTGAAGATTGAATGTTGTGTGATCTCAGATGATGTCCTATACCAGTAGTAGTCTTGTCGTAACTAGAATTAGATGTTGGGGAACAGTTAGCCATTATGGAGCACTATCACATCTGCTACATCTGTTGCACAAGTTCTTAGTAAGAAAGAAATTGCTTTGCTTTTGGGATTTGAGGGGGGGGGGTTTCCAAGAAAAGGGACAATTTCCTGGTTTGTTTCTGATTCAATAAAAAAAAATCCCAAGTGAATTTATCTGAGAACTGTGCTCTAATCTTTAAATCCTTTTCTCTCTCCTGGAAAATTCTAATAGTTCCAATGCAATAATTTTGTTAACTCAGACCTTGAAGAGATAACAGGCATCAGGTCTCCTGAGCAACCAAATACCCATTAAACCATTTTGTCCAAGCTGCGGCAGCAAAGACGAGCTTGCAAAGGGTTGGCTGTGTGCCAAGAAAGCCAAGTCAAGGCCCATCGCAGGGAAGTTACTCCTGGGGCGCTTTCCTCTTCTTGGAGAAGTGACTGATGGGCTATATGCACATTCTTCCACTTAGAGCAATTTTGATAAATACAGTGATACCTCGTCTTACGAACTTAATTGATTCTGGGATGAGGTTTGTAAGGTGAAAAGTTTGTAAGACGAAACAATGTTTCTCATAGGAATCAATGGAAAAGCGATTAATGCGTGCAAGCCCAAAACTCACCCCTTTTGCCAGCCGAAGCGCCCGTTTTTGTGCTGCTGGGATTTCCCTGAGGCTCCCCTCCATGGGAAACCCCACCTCCAGACTTCCGTGTTTTTGTGATGCTGCAGGGGAATCTTAGCATGGGAATCTCAGCAGCGCAAAAATGGGTGCTTTGCAGGCAATGGAAGTCCAGAGGTGGGGTTTTCCAGTGAGGGGAGCCTCAGTGAAATTGCAGCATCGCAAAAACACAGAAGTCCTCGAAACCCCACCTCCAGACTTCCGTGTTTTTGTGATGCTGCGATTTTGCTGATGCTCCCCTTGCTGGGAAACCCCACCTCCGGACTTCCGTTGCCAGCGAAGCACCCATTTTTGTACTGCTGGGATTCTCCTGCTGGGATTCCCCTGAAAAATCATAACCCCTGCTGGGATTCCCCTGCAAAATCACAACCCCTGCAAAATCACAAAAACACGGAAGTCCGGAGGCGCAAAAATGGGCACTTAACTGGCAACAGAAATCTGGAGGCGGGGCATCCCAGTGGTGGCGGCTTGGGTTTGTAAGGTGAAAATAGTTTGGAAGAGGCAAAAAAATCTTAAACCCCAGGTTTGCATCTCAAAAAGTTTGTATGACGAGGGGTTTGTAAGATGAGGTATCACTGTATCTCTAAATTAGAAGCTAGTGGTGATTTTAAGAAAATATGAAATATGAAAAAGCTGAGGGAGGAAAAAAGAAGGATGACATAGATATATGGCGCCCAAACAATTATCCTGCCTTCTTTTTCCAGCATTGGCTCTCTGAAGTCTCTGGGAAGCACACAATATGTTCTTCCAAAATATATATATTTTTTGGAAACAAACTACTCATGAGCACTTAAGTTTCTTAGGTCATGGTAGCTAAAGGCCTTGAAGAAATTTAAATCCTCTTCTGTGAATTAATCCACTCGAAGTGTGCAAACATATTCTATTTGGAGATTTAATTCTAAGGCGGTGAGATTAAACCTCCAAACCAAATTGACTTTCTCAGTCAGACTGAAAAGTAGATTTGAAGCATCAAATCTGATACCTCCCAAGTTGTTTTCAGATAATTCAAATAGTTCTGTATGTAGCAGGAAATTGCTTTTCCAAATCAGTTTGGAAATCTGAATCCAATCTTACCCAATTCAACCATTTTATTAGAATGTCTGGATTGGATCAGATCAATTTTCTGAACTGTACTGAGTGATGACTCAAATCAGTTTACCCAGGACTGTGCCATGGATGTGCCATCTAAGGTGGGTGGCATCAGTTGTACTCCTGAAACACTGAATCTGTCCTGGGAGCCAGAGTTTATTCCGGCATGTTAGATGCACCACCCTGTGTCCAGTACAGAGAAATAAGTTTAAGATCAAAAACAGGAAAATTTGAACATTTGCAAAGAAAGAGGAAATGGCAAAGAAAGAACATTATGCATAGCGCATAGCTAAATTGTTGAACTAAATTGCCACTAGGTAGAGTGAGGAGCCAGTACTGTAAAGGCTTTTTACGACAGAGTAGAGAAATTCAGGGAGTAATGAGTTAGTAAAATCTACCAATTTTAATGGCTATTTGCCACCTCCAAAATCACTATCACACTATGACGCAAATGTCATAACTTAAGATTTCAGCTAAAGCAGTGGTTCTCAACCTGCGGGTCGGGACCCCTTTGGGGGGGTCAAACGACCATTTCACAGGGGCCACCTAAGGCCATGAAAAAAGACAAATTTCCCAGGGCGTTAGGAACTAAAGCTTCTATTCTGGTGCCTTGGAACATATTTTTACAATCTGACCAATCAAGCGTTTACAGTGGGAGTGTCCCTCTGACCTTCCTGCCAATCAGCTTAAAGCTCTGTTGGGAGAATTGGTGCTAGACTTATGGTTGGGGGTCACTGCAACATGGGGAACTGCATTAAGGGGTCACAGCATTGGAAAGGTTGAGAACCACTGATAAAGAATAGCTAAAGACATTACAGAGGGTGGTGAGCACAGCGCAAAACATCATGGGCTGTCCTCTGAATTTTGAGACTGTCAGAAATCACTACCCCTAAATCCTTATCTTCTGAAGTTTCTATGCTAGCAAAAACTTCAGAAGAGAAGGACTTACGGGTAGTGATTTCTGACAGTCTCAAAATGGGTGAACAATGTTTTTGCCCTCCCCAGGCTGTGGAGGCTTTCTTTGGGAGGGCAAAACGGCCTCCCCAGGCTCCAGAGGCCAAAAATGGGTCCGTTTCTGGTCTTTCTGAACTTCCAGTAGGCCCATTTTTCACCCTCCCTAACACTGAAGGTCTCCTTATCTTTGGGGCTACCGGTGTATTCTCTGAGACAGGCGCAGGGGTGCACGTGTCAGGCGCAAGATTCAGCTTTTGCACGTGTCACAAGCGAAATCTTGCATGAGGACGCTCGTGCATGTGAGATTTTGCCTATTTTCGACAATTTCTTTGCTCCTGCACATGCGCAGAAGCAAAGACCCACCAAAAATAGGTTTTTGTTATGTTTTACTCTCAGGTAACTATTCAACTTCTTTTACTGTTTTGTGTTTATTCTTATATTTGTACAGCTGTTGTAAGCCACCCTGAGTCCTTTGGGATTGTGCGGCATAGAAGTCAAATAAATAACTAAATAACTAAATAACTAAATAGCTAAATAGCTAAATAGCTAAATAGCTAAATAGCTAAATAGCTAAATAACTAAATAACTAAATAACTAAATAACTAAATAACTAAATAACTAAATAACTAAATAACTAAATAACTAAATAACTAAATAACTAAATCTCATGTGCATGAGTCTCCTTGCATGAGATTTTACTTGCGGTGCATGCTTAGAAACAGAATCTCATGCAGGGGTGCATGTGCATGCGTAAGGGATGTGCAGCTGCGTGTGCATCCTAATTTTTACTACCACACTATCATGTAGCCTCGTACTGGGTATAGCCCACCACTGCGACTCCCAAGCCTCCGCATGTGCCCTGCATCCAAAATGGCCCCCGTGAGGATTCCTGGGTGGGGCAAGATGGGCGGGGCCAGCCAGGAGTGGGATTTGGGGGTTCTCCGAACTGCACAGAATCTTAGCCTTGAGATTCTCCCACACTCCTGCGAACCCCCCGCAGCCCACCCCTGAATGCCAGGAGTCAACAATGAATCAGGGAAAGGGACAAGGAGCTTTGTTAAGTTGAACCCAATGGCCTGCAATGTTCTGTGAATTCTTTTTACTGCACATTTGTTACCAGCAGAAGTAACATGAGCTGCAAAATGATTTTTTTCCCCTCTATCTTCTGCCTACTCAAGTCTCTGGTGACCCTGACTTCTAGTAATCAATATCCTGGCATGCAAAGCTAATGGAAGAACTCTGTTGGGTTCAGCCAGCATAAATGGTGACATCAGAGGAGATGCCTAGGACTTCGTTCCGAAACATTTAGGGCTGAAGGAAGGACCTTGTGATCTTCCAGCATTATAACTCTGAAAAGTTCCTAAGTGAAGCTGTTTTGCAACAACATCAGACTGAATGAATGTGGTTGTAGAAAGCAGGGGTAGGGAACCTCTACCTCAAATGAGGTTTGCAGATTAAAAGAGTTGGGAGGGAACTTGTAGGTCATCTAGTCCAACCCCCTGCTCAAGCAGGAGTCCCTACACCACTTCAGACAGCTGGCAGTCCAATTTCCTCTTGAAGGTCTCAAGTGTTGAAGGTCTCATAATCTCTGTAGGCAAGCCGTTCCATTGGTTGATTGCTCCTTATTTCCAGGTTTCTCCTTACTTCCAGGTTGCATGATATCACTTGGAAAACACTCTTTCCCCGTGCTTGACATGTTACATAGAAACATAGAAGATTGATGGCAGAAAAAGACCTCATAGTCCATCTAGTCTGCCCTAATACTATTTCCTGTATTTTATCTTAGGATGTGTTCTGTCTGGGTCCCCCCAGACGCCAACACCAACCAAAAAGAGTAGCCAGACACACTGGTAAAAAGCAAAGGCAGTTTATATAATTCAAAGCAAACACAGGTAACAAAAACTGTTCTTACAGACAGGAACACTATGAAGCTTCACAGAGGTTTCACGAAGGCCAGGCAATAAAACAGGATTCTTGCTGGCAAAAACAACGCTGGAGATAATAAAACCCACGCCTCCCCCAAGTCTTCCAGACTTCTAGGCCACAAGCCAAGATCAGAGACGCCCAGAATCGAAGCAAGGTCACAGGACTCCCAATTGATAACTCTCCACAAGACTGTAAGGGCGGGCCTGCCTTTTCAACCCTGCTGAGGAGAACCACACCCAAACCAGGCTGTTGCCAATTCAGGGATGGAAATACCTTTCTAATTGGCCCCGTCTTTGAGCTGCTCGTCGCTGCCTCATGTCTATTATAGCCTGTGCGTCTTCATCCAATGAATCCAGGCTACTAGCTGGGGAGAGCCCCCCCCCCCCCGGGATCTCAGGCTGCTCTCCCTCCTCCTCTTCCTGACGTTCCTCTCCCCCGTCTGCCTGGTCCTCCCCCTCCTGTACACTGTCCTCCTCCTCTGGGCATGGATCCGGCAGAGATCCAGCCGGTCCCACAACTAACCTAAGATTGTGCCCCCTTGTTCTTGTGTTCACTTTCCTATTAAAAACACTTCCCTCCTGAACCTTTTTTAACCCTTTAATACAGTGGTTCTCAACCTGGGGGTCGGGACCCCTTTTGGGGTCAAATGACCATTTCACGGGGGTCGCCTGATTCCCTGGGAAAAGACAAATTTCTCCTGGTATTAGGAACTAAAGCTTCTATTCTGGCATCTTGGAACATTTATTTATTTATTTATTTATTACTTAGATTTGTATGCCGCCCCTCTCCGAAGAGAGATATTTTTACAATCCGACCAATCATGCGTTTACAGTGGGAGCATCTCTCTGACCTTCCTGCCAATCAGCTCAAAGCTCTGTTGGGAGAATTGGTGCTAGACTTGTGGTTGGGGGTCACTACAGCACGAGGAACTGCATTAAGGGGCCGCGGCCTTAGAAAGGTTGAGAACCATTGCTTTAATATATTTAAATGTTTTGATGTTAGTTTATTTCTCCATGTATGGAGAAATAAAAAGTGATGCATTGTCTGAATGGGGAAGGGCAAGGGAGGGGAGGTTGAGAGGGGAGGCTTCGTATAGGTGGCTAATTGAGGAGACTCCTGGATTCTTCAACCTTGATCAAAAGAACTGTCCTCTTGGTAGAATAATTACATCTAAAGACTAAGCTGGGAATTGGCATAAAAGTACTCTCAGATGCCAACATGTCCTCCAAGAGGCTTCTTTGATCTACTGCAAAAATAAACATATTTGTTAAAAATCGCTAGAATCGTGCAAAGGCTAAAAACCTTGTGAGAGCTCTTGCAACACCACTAAAAAAAGTTAAATCTAGGGCAAAAAGTAGCATTTAACTCTGATCTAAAATAATGCAGATGGGCTGCCAAATGGTGGATCAGATCTAATCCATAACTGAGGGTCCCCCAGAGAGATAGGAAGACTGGATGGCTACCAAGGAAAGTATTCTGGCCCAGATGTTTTGATTAAGCTAAGCTCTTCCTATGGATTTAGAACTCTGTTTCAGACATAATTGAGTCAGATTTGTTTACTGTATTTTTCAAAGTATAAGATGCACCTTTTTCCTCCCTAAAAAAGGCTGAAAATTTGGATGTGTCTTATACTCCAAATCATAGTTCCCTCTAAGCTGAGCAGTGAGCAATCGCTCACTTAAAAATCATCATCAACTCAGAGTTTTTCAAACCTGCCCAGAAGCCGAGAGGGAAAGAGTGAGAGAGAAGGAGAGAGAGAGGAAGAGAGAGAAACAGATAGAAAAAAGAGAGGAAGGAAAAGAGAAAGAAAAAGAATGGGAGTAAGGAAGAGAGAAAGAAAATCAAAATCTAGTTTGAAACTAGCTCAACTATTTAAGTGGCATTTTGATATTGATAGAGTTGCCCTATTATGAGCTCACTGTTATAGACACACAGTACAGTATTTTATTTTGAAATTCTCTGAGGCAAAACAGGGTGGGTTTTTTATTTGTTTGTTTGTTTGTTTGTTTGTTTGTTTGTTTATTTATTATTTCTGTGCCACCCAGTCCCGAAGGGACAGCCTCTCAGACACTATACTTTTCCACCCACCCCAAAAATAAATTAGAGGGAACACTGCTCCAAATGTAACATTTTTGAAGCTTTTCCCCCCAGCCTAATGATGTGCTAATGATCTTCCCAGCTTCCTACTCCCTCTAAAGAAGGTTTTTTTTCCAGCCCTAAGTCTTTGCAGGCTTGTTTTCATTCCTTCTCCCTCTGAAAAACATTTTTTTCAGCCCCAACCAGGGGATAAAATAATGTGCTGAAACTGAACACACTAAGGATGCTAACCAGATGAATACCTAGTAGGTAGATTTTTTTCTCCTATTTTCCTCCCCCCAAACTAAGGTGTGTCTTATACTCTGGTGCGTCTTATAATTTAAAAAAATCAGTATGTTGCTAGAGGCCATACTTCAATTTGCAGCAAATCAGCTTTGTATGTATTAAATAATTAGATGGGACAGGAAGCTGGTGGGCACACTGCCAATGCGTTGCAGGTTATCCCTGAAAGATGCTTTGGAAAATAGCTTGACCCCCTCCTCTCTGTGGAATGCTGCTATCATGTCTCCCCTTGGTCCTTCTATTCACTAATCTAGCCCTGCAAGACCAATCATGGGCTTTCCCAAATATGCCCATTTTACTCCAACACTCCGCAGTCTGAATTGGTTACCAATCAGTTTCCGGTCACAATTCAAAGTGTTGGTTATTACCTATAAAGCCCTTCATGGCACCGGACCAGGATATCTGCGAGACCACCTTCTGCCGCATGAATCCCAGCGGCCGGTTAGGTCCCACAGAGTTGGTCTTCTCCGGGTCCCGTCGACTAAACAATGTCGTCTGGCGGGACCCAGGGGAAGAGCCTTCTCTGTGGTGGCTCCGACCCTCTGGAATCAGCTCCCTCCAGAGATTAGAACTGCCCCTACCCTCCTGGCCTTTCGTAAACTCCTTAAAACCCACCTCTGTCGTCAAGAGTAGGGGAACTGAGACATCTCCCCCTGCCTATGTAGTTTTTGTGCATGATATGACTGTATGTATGTTTTTTATATTGGGGTTCCTTACTTTTAGATTTTTAAATGTACAATTGTTATTTTAGATTCTAATTATTAGATTTGTCATTATATATTGTTTTTATCACTGTTGTGAGCAGCCCCGAGTCTGCGGAGAGGGGCGGCATACAAATCTAATAAATAAATAAATAGATAGATAAATAAATAAGTAAGTAAGTAAGTAAGTAAGTAAGTAAGTAAGTAAGTAAGTAAGTAAGTAAGTAAATATAAAATAAAATAAAATAAAATAAAATAAAATCTTATATTTTAGTCTCCAGTCCCCTAATCATCTTTTTGCTCTTCTCTGCACTCTCTAGAGTCTCCAAATCCTTTTTACAAAGTGGCGACCAAAACTGGATGCAGTATTCCAAGTGTGGCCTTACCAAGGCCTTATAAAGTGGTATTAACACTTCGTTTAGTAGCTCACTTGATCTTGATTGCATCCCTCTGTTAATGCATATCATGACACTAGTTTTATCCTTCCAGCCCATGAGAATCCGATTTTTAAAAACAAAGCCAAGCAACCTTTCAGAGCTATCCAGCACTTAGCTGGAGTTGTAGAGTTGTGGAAGAGAGCTATACTTAGCAGAGGCCCTCCCAGTTGCTTCCTCCACTTTTGGATCTGTTCCATCCAATGCAAGGGATAGAAGTGGAGGGAGCCGATTCCCTATAGAAAGACTAAAAGGCAAGTGCAATTGGATTATCTCCTTAATGGCTTTTTAGCATTTGCCTCAGCTCTGCTGGCTCAGCTCCAGAAGTTGGGGTTCACTTGGGATAATGGCTTGGTGGGAAAGCAGAGAAGACCCCTTTCTCCTCCTTCAGCAGCTGTGTTCAGGAAGGACTTGCGAGCCTGCAAATATTTTTATTATTTATTTATTTTATTTATTCATTTGTCCAATACACAATACATATGGAAGAGAATAGACATGAAGTAATGTATATAAAGATAATATGTAAAAATAGAGGAGAAGATATATGAAAGGAAGAAAATATATATGATATATGAGATAAAGGAAAGGCAATTGGACAGGGGACGAAAGGCACACCAGTGCACTTATGTACGCCCCTTACTGACCTCTTAGGAACTTGGAGAGGTCAATCGTGGAGAGTCTAAGGGAGAAATGTTGGGGGTTAGGGGTTGACGCTATTGAGTCCGGTAATGAGTTCCACGCTTCGACAACTCGATTGTTAAAGTCATATTTTTTACAGTCAAGTTTGGAGCGGTTAATATTAAGTTTGAACTGTTGCGTGCTCTTGTGTTGTTGCGGTTGAAGCTGAAGTAGTCATTGACCGGTAGGACGTTGCAGCATATGATCTTGTGGGCAATACTCAAATTGTGTTTTAGGCGCCGTAGTTCTAAGCTAAGGATTGTTAGTCTATTTTCGAAGGATATTCTGTTTCGAGTGGAGAAGTGAAGGGCTCTTCTGTTGAAATATCTTTGGACGTTTTCAAGGGTGTTGATGTCTGAGATGTGGTATGGGTTCCAGAAAGATGAGCTGTATTCAAGGATGGGTCTGGCAAAAGTTTTGTAGGCTCTTGCGAGTAGTGTGAGATTGCCGGAGCAGAAGCTATGTAGGATCAGGTTAATATGATCAGCAGAGCTGAGAAAGAGGGCTTCAGTGCACAGCATCCAGTAATGGGATGGTGGTTACGAGCAGGGGCGGGCTACCAATTTCAGCCCTACCGGAACGCACTGAGACCACGCCCCTGTGCCCGTGCCCGGCGCATGATTCAGCTCCTGTGCATGCACAGAAGCCAAATCTTGTGCAAAGATGCATGTGCATGATTTATTTATTTATCGTTTGCTTTCTCCCCCCCCTCCTTTCCCTACCCAAAAAAAATCCCTGCGCTTCGTTCATCCTGGTTCCTTGCTAACAACTGTTTTATTGCTAATTCATTTCACACTGATTGCTTCACTTTGATTACAGGACATATGGGAATAGATGCAAGAGTGATGGATTGGCAAACTGAGTGTGGGGGGAGAAGTCAATTTCAGTCTACAATTCCTGCTTCTCCAAGGTAAACTGCCTTCAGGCCTGAAACTGTACTTTACCTACTCTGGTTAATGATCATTGTTAGACCAGTCTTAAGATTTGTCCATCTGCTTCTATAAGGACATCTCTATTACATCAGGCTGAACCACAGTGAAAGGTGCAAAAAAAACCAGATGGTGCAACCTATGGCGCTTACCAAGAGAGCTGGTTCAGTGAGCAGGGGGAGATTCCCACTACCGGTTCTATGGAATTGGTCAGAACTGGCAGCAACCCACCTTTGATGTTATCTGGACTTTCATTCCTGTTCTATCTGGGTTGTATGGGGTGTTCAGGGAAGGGTAGCACATCTGGTGTAGGGGCATGTCGTGTCCTTTTATGGCAGCCCATTTTAGGGCATCTTTTAGGGCAGCTCACTCACCTTTGGGCACCACCTATCACTCAGCTCTCACCTGTGGCTCCCAGTAGCTGTAGCATGAGCAGCGGCCACACCCTGGGCAACAGCTCCAACAGGCTGGCCAAACCAGATTGAGAGTCTGTTAAGGACTATGCAGAGTGACCCCTGAGTTATCAAGGATACACATACGCAAAGGAAACATGGAATTCTAGCAGATACCTAGCAGATAGTAGATATGAATAATGGTACAGTCATACAAACCAGAAACATTAAAGTGTATACAATAGTATTTACTTTAGCAAATATCATAGTCAAGTTAAACAGTCCAGTCATACACAGTCAAATCAGTCAATATGCCTCAGTACGTTAACAATACTACAAGCCTTATTTGTACGGCTTACAAATACATAAACTATCATTGAACACACAGTTCTTACTACATCAGTCACAATGAATCTGCACAAATGAGAAAAACACAGAGAGAAAGAATCATGCTTCTGACTCCCTCTTAAGGCAATTAAGAATTATGGCTAACTCTTAAAGCCATAGTGTTTCAATACATACAAGCATTCATTGTTAGCTTGTTTATATATTGCCAAACCCGACTGTTATGTACATGGTAATAACAGAGTAGCCATTGGGTCATTGACCTTTGGAATCTGTGAAGACAGATTCCGGTGAACCAAGTGGATGAAATCTATAGATTAGGACAATGGTCGTGAAGGCAATCTCTGCAAACGAAGTGGTACACTAAGAGCACAGCAAGACATGAAAGATGCCCTGGTCAACCACTGGGCCCAGACCATCTCCAACTGTCTTGACTCTTTCCTGCTATTGGAGCAAGAAGGAATCTGGGAAGAGATTGAATTGCATGTGAGGAAAGAGTCCACTGTTGCATCTCACTACACAGAGCAAGCTAGTACCGTTTGCCAGTGAGGAATGCATTGCCACCATAAGCCAAATAAATCTCTTGCTTGCAAGATATTGACAAAATTGAATGGGTCCAAAGACGGGCTACAAGAATGGTGGAAGGTCTTAAGCATTAAACGTTATCAGGAAAGACTTAATGAACTCAACCTGTATAGTCTGGAGGACAGAAGGAAAAGGGGGGACATGATCGAAACATTTAAATATGTTAAAGGGTTAAATAATAAAGGGTTAAATAAGGTCCAGGAGGGAAGTGTTTTTAATAGGAAAGTGAACACAAGAACAAGGGGACACAATATGAAGTTACTTGGGGGAAAGATCAAAAGCAACATGAGAAAATATTATTTTACTGAAAGAGTAGTAGATGCTTGGAACAAACTTCCAGCAGACGTGGTTGGTAAATCCACAGTAACTGAATTTAAACATGCCTGGGATAAACATAGATCCATCCTAAGATAAAATACAGGAAATAGTATAAGGGCAGACTAGATGGACCATGAGGTCTTTTTCTGCCGTCAGTCTTCTATGTTTCTATGTTTCTTAGTCTCAGACAAGCCCTCCCACCCTTGCTCCAGGCTTTGCTCCTGGTCCTTAGCCCCACCCTGCACTCAGAGGAAGGCCTCCTCTCCACAATTGGCTGGCTGTGACATCAGCCCCAGGGATTTTTTGGCCAGGCCCTTCTTCCTCTGTCAGCAGATGCTGGGACTGAATAATTGATCAGCCACTGAGCCTTGAGTGCCTCTTAATAGCCCCCTCCCCTTCCCCTGGGGAGATTCCCCTCCCCTCCCGGGTGGAATCCAGAACTGTTTGTCAATTATGCAGGAGACACGCTCCTCCCCCAGCAGAAACAGAAGCTGATCTGGTTGCCTTTTCTGCAGCATCAAATCCACAGACAACCCCCCCCCCACCGTAATCCTGGCACGCAGCCAATTCACTGAGATGCAACATGGGTTGCATTTGAAGATTGTAGCTTCTTCAGCAACTGGAAAGAAGGCTGGGAATGGGGATGAGAAGTGGGATTTATTCTCGGTGGGCAATGAGACAGTTTGTGCTGCAGCCAGGGCTGGGCTACTGCCCAGACCGGGTGGGGAGGAACGCAGTGGGGTAGCAAAAATGGAGCTCCACCTCAGAGTACCCAATTTGCACTGAAAGATGTTGAAACAAAATGCAGGGCGTCCTGCATAAGCCACGCCCACAGTGTGGTAGTAAAAATTTTGGTAGCCCTTCACTGGCTGCAACTGCCATGAAGGCCAGATGGGACAGGCCAATCAATGGCAAATATCCTCCCTTTTCCGTGGAGTTTCTAAGCTGCTCAAAGAGAATCTGGTTCAAGAAGCATGTGAGCCCAAGTCATACCTTTTTTCTTTAAATGCAGTTATCCAGAGCCATTTCTACATAGAAACATAGAAGATTGACGGCAGAAAAAGACCTCATGGTCCATCTAGTCCTAAAACACGATCTAAGTATTGCCCACAAGATTATATGCTGCAACATTCTACCTGTCAATGACTATTTCAGCTTCAATCGCAACAACACAAGAGCACGCAACAGATTCAAACTTAATATTAACCGCTCCAAACTTGACTGTAAAAAATATGATTTCAGCAACCGAGTTGTCGAAGCGTGGAACTCATTACCTGACGCAGTAGTGTCAACCGCTAACCCCAAACATTTTTCCCTTAGACTATCCACGATTGACCTCTCCAGGTTCCTTAGAGCAGCGTTTCCCAACCGGTGTGCCGCGGCACAGTGGTGTGCCGCGAGACACTGTCAGGTGTGCCGCGGCGAGAGGCGGCGGAGGAGAGTGGGCGGATCGGGCGGGCAATGGGGCAGGGCGGAGAAGCCAGGGGCGCGTTTGGCCGGAGGCACCGTGGGGAGGCAGGGGCAGCCGCGGCTCCCTTTACTCCTACTGCCGCACCACCCTGCCCCTGCTCCCCACGGTGCCTCCGGCCAAACGCGCCCCTGGCTTCTCCGTCCTGCCCCATTGCCTGCCCGATCCGCCCACTCTTCTCCGCCACCGCCTCCTGCCTTGGGGCGAGGAATCCGAGAGTCCGGGACTGTGTGGCTTTGCGCCATGAAGAGAAAACGGCCGACTTTTCCCTGCTGCCGTTTTCTCTTCATGGCGCAAAGCCAGGGCCGCCGATAGACGGGTACTACAGGGAGCGCGCTACCGGGCCCCGGGCAAATTGGGGCCCGCAGTCAGCGGCTCCTTGCACTGAGCTCCCGTTCGCAGCTGTCCCCTGGCTCCTGCTCGATGCCACGGTTTTCGGCGCTGTCCTGCTGGGCCCCAAAGACGGAAGGCAGGAAGGAGGAGAGCTCCATTCTTCTCGCCTTTTTCCCGCCTTCCTTCTTTGGGGCACAGCAGGACAGCGCCGAAAACCGCGGCATCGAGCAGAAGCCGGGGGACAGCTGCGAGCGGGAGCCCCAGGAGGGAAGTACCGGCAGCGCCCCGCCCAGCTGAAGCTTCACTGGCGTCGGCGGCAAATGTCCTTTGTGGCCCGGTGGGGGGGGGGGCTGCAGCGGCCGCAGGCAGTCGCAGGGAGATGGCTGCGGCGAGAGGGAGCTCCAGGCGGCGGCGAGAGGGAGCGCTCTCTCTCTCTCTCAGCTGACTGCAAGCGGGAGCCCTGACGTGGCGGTCAATTGAGAGAGAGAGAGAAAGAAAGAAAGAAAGAGAGACATATAAGAGAGGCAGAGAGAGAGAGAAAGAGAGACATAGCAAGAAAGAGAGACAGCAAGAGAGGCAGAGAAAGAGAGAGAGAAAGAGAGACATAGCAAGAGAGGCAGAGAGAGAGAAAAAGAGAGACATAGCAAGAGAGGCAGAGAGAGAGAAAAAGAAAGAGAGACATAGCAAGAGAAAAAGAGAGACTTAGCAAGAGAGGCAGAGAGAGAAAGAGAAAGAGAAAGAAAGAGAGACATAGCAAGAGAGACAGAGAGAGAGAGAAAGAGAGACATAGCAAGAGAGACAGAGAGAAAGAGGGACATAGCAAGAGAGGCAGAGAAAGAGAGACAGCAAGAGAGGCAGAGAAAGAGAGACATAGCAAGAGAGGCAGAGAGAGAGAAAAATAAAGAGAGACATAGCAAGAGAAAAAGAGAGACTTAGCAAGAGAGGCAGAGAGAGAGACAAAGAGAAAGAAAGAGAGACATATAAGAGAGGCAGAGAGAGAGAGAAAGAGAGACATAGCAAGAGAGGCAGAGAAAGAGAGACAGAGCAAGAAAGAGAGACAGCAAGAGAGGCAGAGAAAGAGAGAGAAAGAGACATAGCAAGAGAGGCAGAGAGAGAGAAAAAGAAAGAGAGACATAGCAAGAGAAAAAGAGAGACTTAGCAAGAGAGGCAGAGAGAGAGAAAGAGAAAGAAAGAGAGACATATAAGAGAGGCAGAGAGAGAGAGAAAGAGAGACATAGCAGGAGAGGCAGAGAGACAGAGCAAGAAAGAGAGACAGCAAGGGAGGCAGAGAAAGAGAGAGAGAAAGAGAGACATAGCAAGAGAGGCAGAGAGAGAGAAAAAGAAAGAGAGACATAGCAAGAGAAAAAGAGAGACTTAGCAAGAGAGGCAGAGAGAGAGAGAAAGAGAAGGAAAGAGAGATAGCAAGAGAGGCAAAGAGAAAGAAAGAGACATATAGCAAGACAGTGAAAGAGAGAGAAAAAAGCAAGAAAGAGATAGCAAGAGAGACAGAGAGAGAGAGCAAGGGAGAGAGAAAGACAGAGGAAGGGAAGGAGGGAGAGAGAAAGAGAGCAAAAGAGAGAGGAAGAAAGAAAGATGGATGGAGAGAGAGAAAGAAGGGAAGGAAGGAAAAGAGAGAAAGAGGGAGAAATAGAGCGAAAGGGAGGAAGAGAGAGGGTTTTTTCGTCCAAACTTTTCTTTAGCCCGCCCCCCCCCCCTTTCAATGTTCCCCAGGATTTTGAAAATATGAATAATGTGCCGCGGCTCAAAAAAGGTTGGGAAACACTGCCTTAGAGGTCGGTAAGGGGCGTGCATAAATGCACCAGTGTGCCTTCCGTCCCCTGTCCAATTGTCTCTCCTTAATCTTTTCTTCCTTTCACATATGTTCACCTATACTTTTATATCTTTTCTTCGATTCTTTTCTTTACTTATATTATTACATATCTTTCTCTTCAATGTGTATTATGTATTGGACAAAATAAATTTAAAAATAAATAAATAAATAGTCTGCCCTTATACTATTTCCTGTATTTTATCTTAGGATGGATCTATGTTTATCCCAGGCATGTTTAAAATCAGTTACTGTGGATTTATCAACCACGTCTGCTGGAAGTTTGTTCCAAGCTTCTACTATTCTTTCAGTAAAATAATATTTTCTCATGTTGCTTCTGATCTTTCCCCCAACTAACCTCAGATTGTGCCCCCTTGTTCTTGTGGTCACTTTCTAATTAAAAACACTTCCCTCCTGAACCTTTTTTAACCCTTTAACATATTTAAACGTTTCAATCATGTCCCCCCTTTCCCTTCTGTCCTCCAGACTATGCAGATTGAGTTCATGAAGTCTTTCCTGATACGTTTTATGCTTAAGACCTTCCACCATTTTCGTAGCCCATCTTTGGACCTTCCAAGCCCTTGAACACCATAAAAATGAAATGACCTGCTGTAAATACACACTGGTTGTATAGTGCTTGAATTTTGATTGCACAACTGTTGGCACAATGATAAATGTAAAGACCAGTTGTAAGTCACTTTCAGTGCAACTCCCAATGGTTGTTAAACAAATGTTAAGCCAAGTTTTGCCTGTGTGGTCCACCCAATTCATTCCTGTAAAGGGAAAACATATATCATCCAAGGGCACGGATTGAGTTGTCATCAGTATGCTGATGATACTCAGCTATACATCTCCACCATGTCCACTGAGTGAAGGAGTGGAAGTGATGTGCCGGTGTCTGGAGGCTGTTAGGGTCCGGATGGGTGCTAACAGGATCAAACTCAACCCCGACAAGACAGAGTGGCTGTGGGTTCTGCCTCCTAAGGACAATTCCATCTGTCTGTCCATTACCCTGGGGAGGGGAACTTTTGACCCCCTCGATCCACAGCTGATATTGGACCATCATCTTTCAGCTGTGGCGAGATGGGTGTTTGCCCAGGTTCGCCTGGTGCACCAGTTGCAGCTCTATCTGGGCAGGGAGCCTCTATTTGCAGTCATTCATGCCCTTATCACCTCACTACTGCAATGTTCTCTACATGGGGCTACCTCTGAAGAGCGTTCAGAAACTACAAATTGTGCAGAATGCAGCCGTGCGAGCAGTCATGGGCCTCCCTAGGTATGCTCATGTTTCTTCAGCACTCCATGGACTGCATTGGCTGCTGATTGGTTTCTTGACACAATTGGTTATTTATTTTATTTATTTATTTATTTGTTTGCCTGTCTGTCTGTCTGTCTGTCTGTCTGTCTGTCTGTCTGTCTGTCTATCTATCTATCTATCTATCTATCTATTTATTTATTTATTTATTTATTTATTTGATTTGTATGCCGCCCCTTTCCGTAGACTCGGGGCGGCTCACAACATAATAAAACAATTCATAACAAATCTAATAATTTACAATTTAAAATTTAAAGTAGTTAAGAAAACCCCATTTTTAAGCAGACATACCTACAAACATGTCATACATAAATTATATAGGCCCGGGGGAGATATCTCAATTCCCCCATGGCTGACGACAAAGGTGGGTTTTGAGGAGTTTACGAAAGGCAAGGAGGGTAGGGGCAGTTCTAATCTCTGGGGGGAGCTGGTTCCAGAGAGTCGCGGCCGCCACAGAGAAGGCTCTTCCCCTGGGGTCCACCAACCGACATTGTTTAGTTGACGGGATCCGGAGAACGCCAACTCTGTGGGACCTAATCGGTCACTGGGATTCGTGCAGCAGAAGGCAGTCTCGGAGATATTCTGGTCCGATGCCAAGAAGGGCTTTATAGGTCATAACCAACACTTTGAATTGTGACCGGAAATTGATCGGCAACCAATGCAGACTGCGGAGTGTTGGTGTAACATGGTTGGTTATGACTTATAAAGCCCTACATGGCATTGGACCAGATTACTTATGGGACTGCCTTCTACCGCAGGAATCCCAGCATCCAGTCAGGTCCCACAGAGTTGGCCTTCTCCAGATCCCAGCAACTGGACAATGTTGCTTGGCGGGGCCTAGAGGAAGAGCCTTCTGTGTGGGGGGCCCAGCCCTCTGGAATCAACTCCTGCCAGAGATTCGTACTGCCCCCTCCCTCCTCGCCTTCCGCAAGAATCTGAAAACCTATTTATGCCGCCAGGCTTGGGGTCACTAGACCCTAGCCACTAGCCAACAAGTGTGTGGTATGTTTGTGGTTTGAATCTGAATGAATGATTTTTTAGAATGGTTTTAGATTAGTTATTTATATTAATTGTTATTGTATATATATAATACAGTAGTACATCGTGATACAAACCCCTCATTATACGAACTTTCTGAGATACGAACCTGGGGTTCAGAAAAATTTTGCCTCTTCTTACGAACTTTTTTCACCTTATGAACCCGCTCGAACGCCGAACCCAGAAGTTCGGCAAAAGTTCAGGTTCAGCGTTCGGGTTCGGGAGGACACCAAGAAGTCCCGCCACCCGGCTGTCAGCTTTGCAAAAGAGCTGTTGGCCGGTCGGGAGGCTCAAACGGAGGTGGGGAATCTCAATAGGGAATTCCATGGGTGGAGCTTTGACGTCCCGAAGACGTCCTTCCTGGAGTCCCCATTTCGGCCGGCTGGCTGGGGAATTCTGGGAGTTGAAGTCCAGATATCTTCAAGTTGCCAAGGTTGGGAAACACTGCTTTAAAGACAGGAGATGGACTGGATGTCTTTTTTGCAATCTCTCATTGTCCAAGTGGAACTGACCACTGATTGGCTTCCGAGATTAGGATCTCAAGATGCCACAAATACGAGGGTTGCCCAGAAAGTGATCCACCATATTTTTTTTCTCAGCCTACAGTAATGGTACGAATACAAAATTTTATTTATATATATATATAATTTTTATTTTTTTAAAATAATGAACAAACAAAACAAGACATACAGGCAAGCTTTCAGATATGTATTAAAAAAAACAAAAAATGAATTAGCTTAATACTTTACAATTCTGTTTCCATTGATTCATTCTTTTTCTTAAACGTTAGTTCAATTCTTTTTTCTTTTCTATCCAACTATATAATTTTCCCCAAACTGTGTAGTAGTCTTTATTTTGTTTATTCTGTAATGTAGATGCTAATTTGCTTAATTTAGCACAATCTAGCATTTTCCTAATCACCATTTCTTCATTTGGTATATTTTCCTTTTTCCAAATTTGTGCAAACACCAACCTTGCTGATGTTAATATGTGTGTTATCAAATAGTATGCAAAATTTTAGATCTACATCGTTTGAATTGTCAGGAGTGCGTGTGTAAATTTTGCGTTTCTTCAGACAGATAGCGTAGCTGCAGCAGTGTTTCGAAATGGCATCTTAAGTGATGTATGTTACAAGCAGTGTGTCGTCATTGAATTTCTCACTGAGGAGAAAGGAACTGTTGGGAACATTCACAAAAGTTTGTGTACAGTTTATGGAGAATCTGCAGTTCAGAGAAGCACGGTTAGTCACTGGGCACAGAGGGTGAGGCCATTAGAGGTGATTTGCACAGTGCAGGAATGGCTTTGTGACCAGAACAAGGAGTGGTACCGACAGGGCATACACGCCCTTATGTCTCGATGGAGGAAGACCATAAAATGGGACGGAGATTACGTGGAAAAATAGGGAGTGTAGAAGAAACATCATTCTTTCTCGTGTGTAAATTTCATTGTGTTCAATAAATAATTGTTGAAGAAAAATGGTGCATTACTTTCAAGGCGACCCTCACATTATGTGAATGGAGGTCACCTTCAAACTCATTAAAAGAATGGAAACTGATGATGACGTGCCCTTGGACCACATAACCACCGATACTATTTGCAGGAAGCCATGTAAAGCCCACTGCAACAATATCGCCAAAAAAGCTTCTAGAGTTGTTAACCTGATCCTACGCAGCTTCTGCTCAGGCAATCTCACACTACTCACAAGAGCCTACAAAACTTTTGCCAGACCCATCCTAGACTACTGCTCATCTGTCTGGAACCCATACCACATCTCAGACATCAACACCCTTGAAAATGTCCAAAGATATTTCACCAGAAGAGCCCTTCACTCCTCCACTCGAAACAGAATATCCTACGAAAATAGACTAACAATCCTGGGCCTAGAAAGCCTAGAACTACAGCGCCAAAAACACGATTTGAGTATTGCCCACAAGATCATATGTTGCAACGTCCTACCGGTCAATGACTACGAACCGCTCCAAACTTGACTGTAAAAAATATGATTTCAACAATCGAGTTATCGAAGCGTGGAACTCATTACCGGACTCCCCTAATCCCCAACATTTTTCCCTTAGACTCTCCACGATTGACCTCTCCAGGTTCCTAAGAGGCCAGTAAGGGGCGTACATAAGTGCACTGGGGGTGTGCCTTTTGTCCCCTGTTCAATTGTCTTTCCTTTCTTTCACCTATCATATATATTCTCTTCCTTTCATATATCCTCTCCTCTACATTCACTTTTACCCTTATATATATTACCACATGTCTATTTTTCTTCCTATGTATTTGTGTATTGGACAAATGAATAAAATAAAAATAAATTAAAAAAATAAAATGTATGGTCCAACCCTTAGGAATCCAGATCAAAGCATCCATCCTGACTTCTATTTGTCTTCCGCTTAAAATAGACTCAAAACAGAGCTTGGCTCCTCTCTGGGTAAATGGTTTCAATTCAAACTGCTTGTACTGTGAAGTAGCATTTCCTAATATTTAACCAGATTTTGCCTTCCTGCAATTTTAAACTATTATTCCATGTTCTGGAAGAATGGCAAACAGATGGCGGCTTTCTTCTATGATTCACTCTTCAGATACTTGGATATTGCATTAACACTGAACCATGTCAGTTAAAGGTCCAGGAACTACAGGTGCTCCATAATAGGCTTTGGTTTGTTTTAACCTTTGGTTGCTAGCTTGCAAGAATCCATCATGCTTGGTTAGTTTATGCTTCCATTATTTGTGCACAATCAAATGTAGGTTAATTCAGAACTCAGATGGATTGTAAATCCACTTAAGGAAAGCAAAACCTTTCCCATTTACCCAATTTAGAAGTACAGTTGAATTCTGAGATCAACATCAGCACTGCATAGTTAGGGATAAAAGTACCAGATTCACACAACATATTTCCACACTGGTTAAAGCCTCATCAGCTGCTTTTGCAAAACCTGCTACTTTGGTGAATTTAAGATTCGTAGAGAGGCCCCACAGAGGCTTCTCCCCACTTTTCCAGCCCTGTTTCCAACCAGGAGATTCCTAGGGAGGCCCCACAGAGGCTTCTCGCTGCCTTTTCTGGTTACAGTTTTGGAGGCTCAGTTTTGTAAGTAGAAAATGGTTCTTGAGAAGAGGCAAAAAAAATCTTGAACACCCGGTTCCTATCTAGAAAACTTCGTAAGCAGAGGCATTTGTAGGTAGATGTACCACTGTACATCTGAAGTGATCCATAAGGCAGTGGGAACAGGGAAACCTGTAAAATAGAGGATGGCTTCTGTGGGCTACCTTGTCACTGGCCAGAATCACATCTCTTCAATTCTTTTCCATTTACATTGTCAAAATCCAGAGGATAAATGTTATTTCCCCCTCCTGTATTTGGCTGCAAGGACCGAACTGGGGAACAGATGCAATAGACCAGTGTTTCCCAACCTTGGCAACTTGAAGAGATCGGGACTTCAACTCCCAGAATTCCCCAGCCAGCGAATGCTGGCTGGGGAATTCTGGGAGTTGAAGTCCCGATCTCTTCAAGTTGCCAAGGTTGGGAAACACTGCAATAGACAACAAGTTGCAATCCAACCTTGAAACCATATCTGAGCTATTCTATGCTAAGCAGAAAACGAAGTGCAGTTCATCTGAAATATTTATATCTTTTTTTTCCCAGTGAGTCTCAGATGGCTAATATATCATAAGTTAATACGGTATATATATATATATATATGTCACATGTTTAAGCTGAATTTGAAAATTAAGGGAGACTAGGATAGATCTATTTCGGCCTTATTTTGGCCTCATCAGCTAGCCATACCCACTGGGACTTGAACCTGCAACCTTTGCCTTGTAAGGCAGAGAATTATCCTCTAGGCTACAGTATCCAATCCCTTCAGTTCATATATATATATCCTTGTTGGGGGGGGGGGAATTGAAATCTTTCAAATACATTAAATGATATTGAATTCCCCATTTCGCGATTCGGTCTACATTACAATTACTCCTTGTTCCTGGCACCGTTGGAGAACAAAATCTGAGATTTTATCATTCAGGAAGGAGATCAGACAAGTGAAAGAGCCTGTCACTTCTGATACCGCTGCAGCAAATCATCTCGTTCAAATGACTATCTCATTATAGCACTATCCAGTTCCTCTCACACTCCCTGGCTGCATTCACACAAGCCACTTAGTCTAGTTACTGAATTAACCCTTTCAGGCGGGTTATACAGTATTTTATTTCATCTATTATTTATTTTATTTATTAGCATCATACCTGTCCCACTCTCTAAAGCAGGGGTGCCAAACTCAAGGCCCCGAGCTGGATTCAGTCCTCTGGGTGCTTGGATCTGGCTCATAGGGCCACCCTGAAAACAGCGAAGGACTGGCCCACGGTGCCTCTGCCAGTGAAAATGGAGCTTGCTAGGGTCGCATGTGGCCGTCCCATGTTCTGTTTTCGCTGGCAGGGGGTTGGAGATGTGGCGGATTCCCATTAATTAATTCCCAATGGGGAAATTGACATACCCTAGCTGTTCCATTTCATGTATGGTTTGTTTGGATCGTATGACTGTTTTATAATGAGTTTTTTTTTAAATATAATTGTTTTTAATATTAGATTTGTATTTCTGTATTATTTGTTGTGAGCCACTCCGAGTCTTCGGAGAAGGGCGGCATACAAGTCTAATAAATTATTATTATTATTATTATTATTATTATTATTATTATTATTATTATTATTATTTATTAATGCTGCTACTGTTTTTTGTTTTATAATGTTTTTGTTTAGAAATGTTCAACTTCTTTTATCTTTTGTATCTATTTTATTGTATTTTAAGCCTCCCCGAGTCTTCGGAGAGGGGCAGCATACAAATCTAATAAATTATTATTATTATTATTATTATTATTATTATTATTATTATTATATCATTGTTGTAAGCCGCTCTGAGTCCTTCAGGATTGAGCAGCATAGAAGTCGAATTAATAATAATAATAATAATAATAATAATAATAATAATAATAATAATAATATCAGTGCACTGCATGCATAGCTTCACTTCTGCATGCACATGCATGCGTCCCAGTGTATTTTTGCTTCTGTGCATGCGCAAGAAGCAAAGTCTTGTGAAGGGATGCACGCATGCATGAGATTTCAGTGATTTTTGCTTCCGCGCATGTGCAGCGTCCCCTCACAAGATTTTGCTTTCTGCATGCACAGAAGCAAAAACATGCTGGGATGCACACACGTACATGCAGGAGCATAGAATCTGCATGCACAGAGCAACTTTCACTATCAGTGCACCATCTTCAACTGTAACGGTAGCAACCCGCTACTGGTTGAAGACCGTCACAGCTGAAAACGGAGCTCAGGAGCCCATCTCCACTGGCAGAGCCCTCAGGCGCCCCCAACATGAGTGACATCAAGCTGGCCACACCCACCCTAGCCATGCCCACTCAAATGTTAGTTTGAGTATGTGTGTTTTCATTGGGGTTATTAATGAATGTTTTTATTGTTTTAGAATCTGTTTTTACTGTTTTAGAATCCTGAATCCTTCAGGAGTTGGGTGGCATATAATAATAGTAGTAGTAGTAGTAGTAGTAGTAGTAGTAGTAGTCGTCGTCTTCGGAGAGGGGCGGCATACAAATCTAATAAATCTTAATCTTAATAATAATATTAATATTATTATTAATAATAATAATAACGACAGCAAGAACAACAACAACAGTAGTAGTAGTAGTAGTAGTAGTAGTAGTAGTAGTAGTAGTAATAGTCTTCAGAGAGGGGCGGCATACAAATCTAATAAATCTTAATCTTAATAATAATATTAATATTATTATTAATAATAATAATAACAACAACAACAATAATAATAATAATAATACTAATAATAATACTAATAATAATAGCAAATCAAAGTAACTGGAAACTATGAAAGGAAGTGAAACATGGGTCTTGTAATACAGCTCCCTCTCCAACTTGGAGCGTAGACTTAGCATCGCTGTGACTTCCCTGTCCCTGAAGCTTCTTGTTGTCTCTAATCAGAAGTGACGTTTCGACAGCTGAGCTAACAAAAAACTGATGCTTTGGGCTTCCCGTTTCCTCGGAGAATGTCACTTGAGTAGCCTGCATGATTTCCCTGTATTAGCATCCTATTAGCAGACACGTCTCCTGGAAGGAAAAGGGCAAGGACAGAGTCTGGAGGTAAATGAAAGAACTCGACTCTTTGCTCTTTTTCCAGCTCATTCTCCTACCATTTGTCCTAGAAAAATATGTCCTTGGGTATTTCCCCCAAATTCATACCTACAGTGTGTGTAGAAAGTGGACACTATGGTCAACCACTAGGTGGCAGGAAAGATAAATTTATGTATCTCTTGGCTGCCCTCTATAGCCCTTGCATTACTGCAGCTCAAAGCTGGTAGTTAAATTTGGAACCCCAATGCATGGATTCAGTTTAACCTATGGAACTCCGTGCTACAAGATCAGTGGAGTCATTACTGTGCTGTATTAAAGTTAACCTCCTGTCTTTAGAACCTGCAATTTGATTTTTCATTTACGGAATCAGAGGCAAAATAAAACCAAATATTCTTCAAAAGTGTTCTTTTCGAAACCAGTATGTTCGATATTGGTTTTCAATCCATTCATTAGCCATGGATGTATAGGGATGCAATGTTGCTTGGACCTAAAATATTTTCCTTATCCCAGTTATTGTGACTGATTGAGTGGGTTTTCTCCTTCCCTTGACATGTAGCTAATCTTTCTGCCCTGAGAAGCATGTGCCTTTTCTGACTGCCCTCAGATGACACCATTCTGATATGGACCCCCCTCTGCCTCCCCCAACCCTTCAGATGTTAACACTACAGCTGCCATCAATCTCCACTGTAGCTTGGCACATCTGGAGGCAGAAAGTTGGGGATCCAGCCAGCCAAAGGATGTTTAACCCCATCACCCCTATAGTGGCTTGTTTCATCTGTAACACTAAGCCATAAAAGTTTAGCAGTGGCTAAACTTCATATATTAGGTTAAGCCAATACCAAATTGAGCACAATGGGGCTTTCTTCAAACAACATCTTCTTCTCTGGCAATATTACACTGCTATCTCCATTCCACATAGCAGTCTTAATCCTCATTCCTGCAGACTGCCAAACAAACTCAAGGTTTCTGGCAAAACATTAGGTTTCAAGCATTATTCACTTTATTTTCTAGAGCAGGGGTCCCCAAACTTGGCAATTTTAAGACTTTCAATTCCCAGAATTCTCCAGCCGGCTATGCAGACCTCTTTCTAGAGAATACTATAGCCCAGTGTTTCCCAACCTTGTCAACTTGAAGATATCTGGACTTCAACTCCCAGAATTCCCCAGCCAGCGGAGTCCAGATATCTTCAAGTTGCCAAGATTGGGAAACACTGCTATAGCCATTCGGAAAGGAGGAAGAAACCCAGATCACATAGAATTAATTCCAGATCTTATCTCCTTATACTTTTCCTAGATGCTTTTGTTTGTAACAGAATCACCGGCTTTGGGGGTTTAAAACGGAAGAACACAGAGGCTGCCCAAAGAAGACAACCTGCATTTTCTTTCAACATCTTCCAGTGCAAATTGGGTGCTCTGTGGTGGAGCTCCATTTTCACTACCCCACTGACCCCCCCCCCACCTCGGTCCAGGCAGCAGCCCACACTTGACTGTAAAGCACTGTGAAGCAGAGTGGGCCTTCTCCAGGTCCTGTCAACTAAACAATGTCGTTTGGCAGGACCCAGGGGAAGAGCCTTCTCTGTGGTGGCCCCGGCCCTCTGGAACCAACTCCCTCCAGAGATCAGAATTGCTCCCACCCTCCTCGCCTTTCGTAAGCTCCTTAAAACCACCTCTGCCATCAGGCATGGGGGAACTGAGATATTCTTTCCCCCTGGGCCTCTACAGTTTATGCACGGTATGTCAGTATGTATGTCTGGTTTTTATAATAAGGGATTTTAGTTGTTTTATTATTGGATTGCTACATATTGTTTTTATTACTGTTGTTAGCTGCCCCGAGTCCACGGAGAGGGGTGGCATTCAAATCAAATCAAATCAAATCAAATCAAACCAAACCAAACCAAACCAAATCAAATCAAATCAAATCAAATCAAATCAAATCAAAAAATAAGTAAGTAAGTCTAAATGCTAAGTGCTATTGCTATCAAATCCATTTTCCCACCAGCCGCTCCTAGGAAGGAGTGGGCTTCAAAAAGTTTAGCAAGGGGTTCTCTGCCTGGTCACTGGGTCGATGTAGCCATGGTGAGCATGGCCTAGTCAACTTCTTGCACCATGGTGGGGGGAGGGGGCCCTCCGGGTTCCTCCCCAGGCTCTACAGGCTTTCCTTGAGTCTCCAGGAGGGCGAAAACAGCCATCCCAGGTTACAGAAGCCCTCTGGACGCAAGAAACGGGCCCATTTCTAGACTTCCCAAACTTCTGGTAGGCCTGTTTTTCACCCTCCCAGAGCCTTCGTAGGCAACCTGCACTTAATGCATCAAAAACAAGCAGTGTAGAGACTCCTGGGAGGGGTGGAGGGGCCAGCCAGGAGTGGGATTTGGGGGTTGTCCAAACTGCACAGAATCTTAGCCAGAACCTCTGCGAACCCCCAGCGGCCCACCCCTGCGTTCTATACAGTGGTATCTCTACTTACGAACTTAGTTTGTTCTGTGACCAGGTTCCTAAGTAGAAAAGTTTGTAAGAAGAAGCAATTTTTCCCAAAGGAATCAATGTAAAAGCAAATAATGCATGCAATTGGGGAAACCATAGGGAGCGTGGAGGCCCTGTTTCCTCCCAGGAGATTCCTAGAGAGGCCCCACAGAGGCTTCTCCCCACCTTTTCCAGACCTATTTCCTCCCAGGAGATTCCTAGAGAGGCCCCACAGAGGCTTCTCCATGCCTTTTCCAGCCCTATTTCCTTCCAGGAGATTCCTAGAGAGGCCCCACAGAGGCTTCTCCCCACCTTTTCTGGCCCTGTTTTCTCCCAGGAAATTCCTAGAGAAGCCCCGTGGAGGCTTCTCCCTGCCTTTTCCGGTTACAGTTTCAGAGGCTCGGGTTTGTAAGTGAAAAATGGTTCCTGACAAGAGGCAAAAAAAAATCTTGAACACCCGGTTTTTATCTAGAAAAGTTTGGAAGTAGAGGCGTTCTTAGGTAGAGGTACCACTGTACCACCGTGTTGGTTCTCTAGCCCAAAGACCAGGAAGAAAGCAATCTGGCTCCAGATACCTGAGAGAAGAAAGACAATCTTCTTGTTGGGAGCAAAGGAAGGGACCAGCTCCGTCTGCTTGCCTCTGGTGACCATTTTGATTGAAGGACACTTATGATCTGGAAAGAGCAACACACATTTTCTCCCTCTGGCACCACATCGATGGCCATTCTGGGATGCTGTCTTCAATTTGACAATCATAAGTCTATTTATGCCTATTTCGACTCTGTGCTCATTTGTTCTCCTCCTGTAGAACAGCATTCATAGGAAAGGAAGATTAATTCTCCTTTCACAAAATAAAATTTAGTTTTGAATTGCAGGGGCCATGTTGGAGTCGTTGAGAATTAATGGTTCTTTCTTGGTAGATGGCAAGATCATAATAGCATCAAGGTCATCTGCATTTTGGATGGATCTGCTAAGTAAACAGAAAACGGAAAATATACATCAGTAGCTACAGTGTGTGCAAATGCTCAGGGCTTCCCTCTTTACTCCTGCAGGCCTTGCCAAAAGACTGATCTCACTACTCAGAGGGAGATGTTCAACCCCATCACCCCCCAGATATTGGCCATGATGGTTGAGGATAATGGAGAGGGTAATTCAGCAGAAACCAGCTTAGAAAAAAATAGTGCTTAGAACATCTCTGGGGATAGTGCTCAGTCTGGAAACAGTATTCAAATTTACCCTTTGACTAAAGCAAATGAACCAGGTCTTGAGTCTTAGCTATTTTCAGGATGCATCCGTATAAGTTTCTTTACTTTCCTCTATTGAATGGAAATGGTCTTTCTTTTCTCTTTCATTTTTTCTTTCTTTCATTTTTTCTTCCTTTCCTTTTTTCTTTCCTTTCCTTTTTTCTTTCTTTCCTCTCTTTCTTTCTTTTCTTTTCTATTCTCTTTCATTTTTTCTTTTGTTCCTTTTTCCTTTCTTTTTTTCTTTCTTTCACCTTTTCTTTCTTTCTTTTCTCTTTCCCTTTTTCTTTCTTTTCTTTCTTTCTTTTCCTTCCTTTTTTCTTTCTTTCCTCTCTTTCTTTCTTTCTTTTCTTTCCTATTCTCTTTCTTTTTTCTTTTTTCTTTCTTTCTTTCCTCTTTGTTTCCTTTCTTTTCTCTTTCCTTTTTCCTTTTTTCCTTTTTCTTTCTTTCCTTTTTTCTTTCTTTCTTTCTTTCCTTCCTCCTTCCTTCCTTTTTCATTCTTTACTTTCCTGGGATTTTCTGGTGGTCTCCATTCAAGTATTAATTAGGTCAAATCCATTTTATCTTTTCCAAGATCATCCAAAATTTTCTACTTAGCTCCACTGCTTGTGGTAGAGACTTGAATATGATCATGATAATTGGAAATTCTCGCTTCAACTGCACAATAGACAAGAAGCTGGTCAGACATGCAGATAGACATAGAAAAAGAATAAGGTTTAAATCACATCGTCATAAATGCCTTCTTAACTATGTTTTGGTCTCTCCTGCTGGTGCCCTTGATCTTAGGGATAAAAAAAACCCTCTTTATTCCTAGGTGGTTTGACTATCCATACAAAATGCCTCATGCTATTTAAAAGTTTAATTCAACTCACTCATCTTCCAAGTATAGTGCAGAATATTTCTGCCTTACTTAACAATTACATCTTCTCAGCAGAGGGAAAAAAATGAAGTCCAATGAGTCTCGGATGGTTTTTCTTTTTTCTCCCTCATGATTCTCACTAAAATTAAATTAGAAAAGCAGGTGGATCCTTTAATGTTTTGATGAAGGAAAACAAGAAAGGAATTTCAGTAGCGCTTGAAAGAGAATCTGCAGCATATGTAGAATTTCCCCAACAAAGCAGAGGGAGTTCAGAGGTTTTCCACATGTTTTGTGATTTCCTTAATTTCTTTCATAAAGAACCAAAAAATATATATATGTAAAGGCAGGTTTGAATATCCTTCGTATGTATCTAGCAGTGAAATTAAAAAAAAATATTCCGACCGCTTCTGTGGGCGTGGCTTGGTGGGTGTGCCAGAGGAAGGATACAACAAAATCTCCATTCCCACCTCACTCCTGGGGGGAGGATATTGCAAAACCCTCATTCCCACCCCGTTCTGGGGCCAGCCAGAGGTGGTATTTGGCAGTTCTCTGAAGAACTCAAAATTTCCGCTACCAGTTCTCCAGAACCTGTCAGAACCTGCTGGATTTCAACCTTGCATGTATCCAAAGGAACTCGCTCTTGAGTAGTGATGGGCGAACCCAACGGTGTTCGGATTTGGCATGCTCAGACGAATTTTATGCAAAATTCGGCCGAGCCCGAACCGAACCCGAACTCGAACCCGAACTGGGAATCCCTCCCACGAAGAGATTCCAGGGGTGGAGCTTTGACGTCACCGGCAGGTTGCTAAGGACGCCAAGGTGATCACTTCCTGGATTCCATGGAATCCAGGAAGTGATCACCTTGGCACCCTTAGCAACCTGCCTGTGACATCAAAGCTCCACCCCCGGAATCTCTTTGTAGGAGGGATTCCCCAGCTCCTTCCAAGGGAGGTCATCACGTAAAAATAAACATTGTTTATTTTTACGTGAAAGGACCGCCCTTTGCTTGCAGTGCCACTGCAGTGTCCTTTTTCGTAAAAATAACAATGAATCCAGGAAGTGATCACCTTGGCGTCCTTAGCAACCTGCCGGTGACGTCAAAGCTCCGAACGCCGAACACGACCCTGAACTTTGCCCAAAGTTTGAAAAAATTTCGGGTTCATGTTCGGCATACCGAACACTGCCAAATTCGGTACAGACTCGAATTGTGTGGGTTCGGTTCGCCCATCACTACTCTTGAGGCTTACTGTTCTATTGAAAAGGTTGCTCCCCATCAGACGGAAACAGTATTCCACATGCATATACCTACCAGAAACCAATAAGATCTCACAGGGTTGGCCTTCTCCAGATCCTGTTAACTAAGCACTGCAGGTTGGAGGGCTTGTGGGGCAGGGCCTTCTCTGTGGCTGCCCTGGCTCTATGGAACCAACTCCCCCCCAATGTCCATAGTGCTCCCACCTTACTGGCCTAGGGGCCATGAATACTACCATCTATCACGGCCAAATTGCATTGATTGGACAGGTGGTATGCATGTTTGGTTGATTGGATTGCTGTAGGTTTTTATGGGATTTTATTGTTTTATTATTTCAATCTGTTTAGTATTAATATTGACTTTTCCATTATTGCATTAGATTGTGTCTTTATAAGATACAAACTTAATGTAAACCGCTCCAAACTCGACTGCAGGAAATACAACTTTAGTAACCGAGTAGCTGATGCATGGAACTCACTACCAGACTCTGTAGTATCATCTCCTGACCCCCAAAACTTTACCCTTAGACTATCCACGGTTGACCTCTCCCGATTCCTAAGTGGTCAGTAAGGGGCGTGCATAAGTACACTAGCGTGCCTTCTGTCCCCTGTCCTAATGTTTCTTTTTATTCTCTTTTGCTAGTATCATGTATATGAATATTATTATATCTTCATATACCTCCAATATGTACTTGACAAAATAAATAAATAAGTAAATATATATTGTTGCAAGCCGCCCTGAATCTCACAGGATTGGGTGGTATAGAAGTCAAATAACTAAATAAATAAATTCACAAGTCCTCAGACCAGCAAAGGGCAACTCTGTGTATGGTCAAGGGCAGGGAAGAGCCCAAAAGCAACTGTGTCAAAAAAAGAAAGGAAAGACCCCTACAAAACCTTCTACAATTACTACTGTGCCGAGAAGAGTCCATATCTCAAGTCCAGGTCATTGTTTGTATTTGTATTGTATTTATTAGATTTGTATGCCACCCCTCTCCGTAGACTCGGGGCAGCTCACAACAGTGATAAAAACAATACATAATGACAAATCTAATAATTAGAATCTAAAATAGCAATTATGCATATAAAAAAATCTAAAAGAGAAACTCCAGTAAATAAAAGCATACATACAGTCATATTGTGCACAGAAACTACATAGGCAAGGGGAAAGTGTCTCAATTCCCCCAAGCTTGACGACAGAGGTTTTGAGGAGTTTACAAAAGGCAAGGAGGGTGGGGGCAGTCCTAATCTCCAGGGGGAGTTGATTCCAGAGGGTCGGGGCCGCCACAGAAAAGGCTCTTCCCCTGGGTCCCGCCAGATGGCATTGTTTAGTCGACGGGACCCGGAGAAGACCAACTCTGTGGGACCTAACCAGTCGCTGGGATTCATGCGGCAGAAGGCAGTCTCGTAAATACCCTGGTCCGGTGCCATGAAGGGCTTTATAGGTCATAACCAACACTTTGAATTGTGACCGGCAACCAATGCAGACTGCGGAGTGTTGGAGTAACATGGGCATATTTGGGGAAGCCCATGATTGCTCTCGCGGCTGCGTTCTGCACGATCTGAAGTTTCCGAACACTTTTCAAAGGTAGCCCCATGTAGAGAGTGTTACAGTAGTCGAGCCTCGAGGTGATGAGGGCATGAGTGACTGTGATTGTTCATGGTCTCAATCAAATACGATGGACTTATTCCCCTCGAACTAGCTAATCTGACTGCTCACAGGGCTGGAATGACTCGACCATTTCTGAACCGGGTCACTCCAATGCATTGGAGAAGCCCATTGAGAAATAAACAGGCTCCCATCGCCCCAGCTGCTTTGCAGGCTTAATGGAAAATCAGCCCAGGGTTAGAAACCCCAACAGGGAAGACAAATCCGCCCCTTTGCATTTTTAAACCAGCTCATTAATGTTTCAGAGGAAGCTTTTCCTTTAGGGGAAACGCTTAGCCTCCTGTGTTTTTTTTTTTTAAAGAAACCTGGTGGTTAGATTGGTGCTTCTCAAAACTTGGCAACTTTAAGATTTAGCAACTTGAATTCAATTCACAGAATTCCCCTGCCAGAATGAAGGCTGTTTTGAAAAGATTGCAAGGCTGGGGCAGGGAGGGTTAAAGGGGCAGAAAGTATGAAAGGAGGTATATCTGGAAAGAAATTAGAATGGGTAGTTGAAGAATGGGTGATTTGATTGTTGATTGCTTTGTGGCATACAGAGCCATCTATTTACCTAGAAACATAGAAGATTGATGGCAGAAAAAGACCTCATCGTCCATCGTCCATCTAGTCTGCCCTTATACTATTTGCTGTATTTTATCTTAGGATAGATATATCAAACACGAAACTGTAGTTTGTTACTAAACAAGTCAAACATTCCTGGCTATTTATTTTATTTTATTTATGTATTTGTCAAAGAATTATAGGTTGATAATTTGTACAAATAAAATAAAATAAAATAAAATAAAATAAAATAATAATAATAATAATAATAATAATAATAATAATAAATAAAACATTAGATAAGTAATGATAAAAAGTTAAGATAGAATATATAGAGCAGTAGGACAGGGATGGTAGACACAATGGTGCACTTCTGCACACCCCTTACAGACCTCTTAGAAAAGAGGAGAGGTCAATTGTAGATAGTCTAAGGTTAAAGGTTTGGGGGTTAGGAGTAGAAACCACAGAGTCAGGTAGTGCATTCCAGGCATTGATTACTCTGTTGTTGAAACTGTACTTTTTGCAGTCTAGTTTGGAGTGGTTGACATTTAGTTTAAATCTATTTCATGCTCGTGTGTTGTTGCTGTTGAAGGTGAAGTAGTCGCTAACAGATAGGACATTTTGGTATATGATTTTATAAACTATAGTTAAGTCAGAACGGAGACAACGGAGTTGTAAATTGTCTTATCGAAGAATTTCAAGTTTGGCACAGTAAGGTGTTATGTTGTGAAAAGAGGAGTGAAGCTTTCAGTGGACGAGCCCTCCTTGGTTCTTTGCCTCTTTACAATCCCTTACGGATGGCTTTTCGCTCAGGAACTCTTCCCTCTGGATCACCTGAATTTTTCCATTGCTTTTCTCTACTCTTAAAGTCCCCCCCCCTACTTTTGGGGTATTTCCCCTACTTTCGGTTTTCTGCGATGGGACTTGTTAGTACAAGGTACATGGTTGTTAGGGTTTGCCATTGTAAACTACCTATTGTAGTCTCTTGTACTATCACTTTAAATAATTTGGGCTAGTTCGCCATAAGAGGGCGCCAGTACTCCTTCTCTCAATGATGCTTTAACGCTCATTCACTTTTGCTTTGCCTTGAGGGGGGAGTGTATTTGCTTAGTGCTTATTATATTGGATGGCTTAGTGCTTGCTATGGATTGTTTCTATTTTGTATATACTTATTAAGCATCACTAAGTCTGTGTCTTTTTCTTTGGCTTTACCACACATCCACACTCTGTTAAAATTCTCTGCTCTCTGTATGTCAAAGGTCTCATAGCCTAGCTATACCGAGACATACCAACAGGACTAGGGAGGTTCACACTACTTGTTAGTATGGTAGTAGTCAGCTCTTAGTATTCAAAAAACTGGTTTTCACATTGTACCCCTTTAGTTTCTTTAATCACTGCTTGATAAATAATCTACAAAGGGGCAGAGTTGACACATTATATTAAAACATTTCTTATGCAAATGTCTGAAGGGACCCTTTTTTATCCTAATGCTATAGGTTTGTTTTTCAATGAGCTATATTCTTTTAACCTTGGTTGAACATTATATATACAGTGGTATACCTCTACCTAAGAACGCCTCTAGTTAAGAACTTTTCTAGATAAGAACCGGGTATTCAAGGGTTTTTGCCTCTTCTTAAGAACCATTTTCTACTTAAGAACCCGAGCCCGGAAAAATTTCCCAGGAAATTTGAGAATGGCACGAAGGTCCAGTCACCATTGCCCAGATTTGGGAGGCAGCTTTGCGCCGGGTGTAGGAGAGGCACATGCTCCTCCTCGTCGCCTCTTTTTTTTTAAGCCTTAAAGTTTTGGATTTTTTTGATTCCCCTCACCTCACCTTCTTCCTTCGGCAGCAACTGTCCTCCTCCTCTTCTTCCTCCTCCTCCCCCCACCCAAATTCCGAGCTTTTATTTCTTTCCTAATGGGTTTGCAGGCATTATTTGCTTTTACATTGATTCCTATGGGAAAAATTGCTTCTACTTACAAACTTTTCTACTTAAGAACCTGATCACAGAACAAATTAAGTTCTTAAGTAGAGGTACCACTGTACTACTCTTCTCTGTATCAAGATATGTTACAGGAAAACAGGATAAAATCAATTAATGACCAGTAAAAGCAAACCATGATTGAAAGATCATAACAGCTAGATTCATACAACCACAGACAAGCCACAATTTAGCTTCATGTAAAGTCAGCATATAAATACCCTTAAATATCCCAGCTGAATAACTTCCCCAGGCCTTGTTTGCATTCTTGATTTCCTCCCCATTTGCTTCTCCAGTTTACATTTAAGATGAAGGCTATTTAAGATTTCTGGAGTAATCCTAGTTGACAACATTTCTTGCCTCATTGTTGTTAATGAGCTGCTGGCGTTTGATCTGGAGCATCTGATTCAGAGACCAAAGTTCTTGCCATGACACCTTTCACTGGCTTCCTTAATTCTTCTGCTTGATTTGTGCTTATTTTCTTCCAGTGCTGTGAAAAATGAACTGTTTATTAAAAATAGACTCTTATTCCCAGGATAAGTCAAGGCTCCCATTTAGTCAAAGTCCAATCTTTGCATTAAGGTCAGCAGTCCCTAAAAATCTTAGTAGCTTGAAGATGGGTGGACTTCAATTCCCAGAATTCTCCATTCTGCCCTGAGTTTATTGTATTTCCCTTTAAAACCAATTAAATTAGTAGCTAATCACATTGGATGGTCAGGAATTAAATATTTCATGTTATTGGAAAAAATATTAACTTCAATCAATTCTGAATCACTTATGTGCTGTGATGGATGAGTCCAAGTCTTAATGTTACATGAAAAAGAATAAAACTTTGTCTAAATAATCCTTTTTTAAAAAAAAAATGACAAAAGGTTATAGTTCTTCCTTACAAAGCAGCTCCTGTAACCTTCTAATCATCATGTTGTACTTTTTTTTTGCATTGCCAAATAATTTATTTATTTCTTTGTTTGTTTGTTTGTTTTGTCCAACACACAATAATACACAATGAGGGTTATAGAGGATATAATCAGGTAGAATGTATTAAAGGGGGGGATGGAGGAGAAAATAAAGGAGTAAAATATAACTATGAGAGAATAGCAGGAAAAGATATAGGGATAGAAGAGAAGATATAGGAGATATAGGAGAGACAATAGGACAGGGGATGGTAGGCACTCTGGTGCACTTATGTACGCCCCTTACTGGCCTTTTAGGAACTTGGTGAGGTCAACCGTGGATAGTCTAAGGGCAAAGTGTTGGGGGTTAGGGGACGATACTACAGAGTCCGGTAGTTAATTCCATGCTTCGACAACTCGATTACTAAAGTCGTATTTTTTACAGTAAGGTTTGGAACTGTTAATATTAAGCTTGTATCTGTTGTGGGCTCTTGTGTTGTTGTGGTTGAAGAAGCTGAAATAGTCTTTGAGAGGCAGGACGTTGCAGCATATGATCAGCATATGATATTAGTAGCTTGAAGATGGGTGGACTTCAATTCCCAGAATTCTCCATTCTGCCCTGAGTTTATTGTATTTCCCGTTAAAACCAATTAAATTAGTAGCTAATCACATTGGATGGTCAGGAATTCAATATATCATGTTATTGGAAAAAATATTAATTTCAATCAATTCTGAATCACTTACGTGCTGTGATGGATGAGTCCAAGTCTTAATGTTATATGAAAAAGAATAAAACTTTGTCTAAATATTTCTTTTTTTAAAAAAAAATGGCAAAAGGTTATAGTTCTTCCTTACGCAGCTGCTCCTGTAACCTTTTGAATCATCATGTTGTACTTTTCTTTGCATTGCCAAATAATTAATGAGAGGATACAATAGAATAGAATAGAATTTTATTGGCCAAGTGTGATTGGACACACAAGGAATTTGTCTTGGTGCATATGCTTTCAGTGTACATAAAATAAAATATACATTTGTCAAGAATCGTGTGGTACAACACTTAATGATTGTCATAGGGGTCAAATAAGCAATGAAGAAGCAATATTAATAAAAATCTTAGGATATAAGCAACAAGTTACAGTCATACAGTCAACATGGGAGGAAATGGGTGATAGGAATGATGAGAAAAACTATTCTGTAGTGAAGAAGAAATAAGGATATCTCTCTTGTTGTGTTTACGTTTTTCTTTTTTTTCATTTTCCTTTTGATAATATATGTATATTTGTAATGACACCGTAATGATACTATACACACATGAGCCGGGGTGGCGCAGAAGGTAGAGTGCTGTACTGCAAGCCACTGAAGCTGACTTATAGATCTGAAGGTCAGCGGTTCAAATCTCATCACCGGCTCAAGGTTGACTCAGCCTTCCATCCTTCCGAGGTAGGTAAAATGAGGACCTGGATTGTGAGGGCAATAGCCTAGCTCTGTTTAAAAAGTGCTATTGCTAACTTGTTGTAAGCCACCCTGAGTCTAAGGAGAAGGGCGGCATAAAAATTGAATAAATAAATAAATAAACAAATAAATAAACAAACAAACAAACAAACATGGGAGGAAATGGGTGATAGGAATGATGAGAAAAACTAGTAGAATAGAAGTGCAGATTTAGTAGAAAGTCTGACAGTGTTGAGGGAATTATTTGTTTAGTAGAGTGATGGCGTTCGGGGGAAAAACTGTTCTTGTGTCTAGTTGTCTTGGTGTGCAGTGCCATATTTTATTCCATCAGCTTCACCAGATGAGCACAGTTTGATAACCAGTTCTAGACACCACTTAGCACTTGTACAAAACGCAAACAACCCCTCTTTTGAAGTCCTGGAAGCCAGGATTTAAATCAATGCCAAAAGTTGGTTTGAAATTGAAATCTCTGCAAATCCAAAAGGGCACTTTTTTCAGGCCTGGGAGACTTAACTTATGCAAATCTTCAAGGTTGTTAATGAATGAGGGAATTTGCCAGCCTAGGTTCTACACCTCAGCCTCAGGGCCAGATCAAATATCGTTTAAGCTAAACATTTGCAGAGTGTGTTAAATTAGGATACGTTTAACTTTGGCCCACTTTGTGAATCTGTAGCCTAGAGGGCTATGCAAACCCAACACAAGGCTCAATGCATTCTCTGAATCCAGAAAATTGGGTTAATTCGATGAACCGAGATAATCAAACATTATGCAAATTCAGCGAAAGGTTTTAGAAAACTAATTCTTGAGCACATTCTAGATCAGTGATGGTGAACCCTTTTTTCCGTGGTGCTGAAAGAGCGTGCACGCCCACTATCGTGTATGCGCGAGTGACCATACCCATAATTCAATACCTGGGGAGGACGAAAACAGCTTCCTCCACCCCTCAGAGGCCCTCTGAAGGCTAGCAACAGCCTGTTTCCCAACTTCTGGTGGGCTCAGTGGGCTTGTCTTTCGCCCTCCCCAGGCTCCAAAGGCTTAGTGGAGTTGGGGGAAGGTAAAAATGCTGGTTGGTATTGGTACACACATGTATGTTGGAGCTGAGCTAGGGCAACGGTTCGTGTGCCAGCAGATATGGTTCCACATGCCACCTATGGCACCCATGCCACCGGTTCACCATCACTGTTATTGTTGTTTGTTGTTTGTTATTGTTGTTGTTATTGTTATTGTTACTGTTACTGTTACTGTTATTGTTATGTCAATGCAACACAGCAAACGAGATCACTATGCTGGATTTCATATTTCATCACCAGTCGGGCGCTTCCCAAGCACCTAGGACTGCGTGATATAGCGGCGAATTATGTTTGCCGATCCCACTAAAGCGGCCTTTTGCAATTGACAGATGGAGATTTTGTCAATTCCGATGGTTTTCAAATGTCCGCTGAGATTCTTTGGCACTGCGCCCAGCGTGCCAAGTAGAAACATAGAAACATAGAAGACTGACGGCAGAAAAAGACCTCATGGTCCATCTAGTCTGCCCTTATACTATTTTCTGTATTTTATCTTAGGATGGATATATGTTTATCCCAGGCATGTTTAAATTCAGTTACTGTGGATTTATCTACCATGTCTGCTGGAAGTTTGTTCCAAGCATCTACTACTCTTTCAGTAAAATAATATTTTCTCATGTTGCTTTTGATCTTTCCCCCAACTAACTTCAGATTGTGTCATCTTGTCCTTGTGTTCACTTTCCTATTAAAAACACTTCCCTCCTGGACCTTATTTAACCCTTTAATATATTTAAATGTTTCGATCATGTCCCCCCCCCTTTTCCTTCTGTCCTCCAGACTATACAGATTGAGTTCATTAAGTCTTTCCTGATACGTTTTATACTTAAGACCTTCCACCATTCCTGTAGCCCGTCTTTGGACCTGTTCAATTTTGTCAATATCTTTTTGTAGGTGAGGTCTCCAGAACTGAACACAGTATTCCAAATGTGGTCTCACCAGCATTCTATATAGCGGGATCATAATCTCCCTCTTCCTGCTTGTTATACCTCTAGCTATGCAGCCAAGCATCCTACTTGCTTTCCCTACCGCCTGACTGCACTGTTCACCCATTTTGAGACTGTCAGAAATCACTACCACTGGGACCACTTTCACTGGCTTATGCCAGAGTCGTTGCAGCTCGATTTTTAGACATATACTGGGTCAAATCTTTTTTAAAACAATGTCAGCAATAATAGTACAAAGGAGTATATGTAGTCCTAATCTGCTAACACTACTATTCTCTTTTCATAATCCTTTATCATTTTCCAATTCATTTAAACATACATTTCTTTATCCCATGTATTTGTTCCCCTACTAAACGCTATTATTTAATATTTTAAAAATTGCTCATTATATATCACCATAACATCCATATTCCAAATGTGTAGGATTTTTAATAATGCCAAACATTAACAATGTTTAATCAATCCCAGGAGTGCATCTCAAAGTCCCCACAATTTCCAATCTTTAATATATAAAATTCACAATATATTTTAACACACTGTAAATATTAATAATACAACTAAAGTTCCTAATCCTAAATTTCCATCTACTAATTTTAACTATATATGTGTGTGTGTGTGTGTGTATACACATACATAGTACTATTTTCCCTGTTAGTAATTTTCCATTTTATTAACATATTTTCTTATGTTTATATTTCTTATATTTTCTTATTACCCATCATATTTTAACCTTTTTAAAATCCCATCATTTATTGACTTTTTAAGTCAACCTTCTCTCTCTCTCTCTCTCTCTCTCTCTCTCTTGTCTTGTAGCTCTTTTTGATATTTTCATTCCCTTCTGAATCATCCTTTATCTCTTTCCGCTATATTATTTGAACACCCTTCAACAAAACTTCCTTTTAAAAAAAAAGTTTTTTTCCCCTTCTCCTTCTTCTTCTTCTTAAATCTTTCTCTTTTGGGGGGGGGGGAGTTTTTTTCTTTTCGCTCTATTCTTTCCTAAGCTTTCAAGGAGTTATCTAATTGATCCCTACTTATTCCTGGCGTGGGAATGGTGCTGGGAATTCTTGGAGCTGTAATCCACACATCTTAAACACTCTGAGATTGAGAAACGCTGGGGTCTAGCTTATTTCACTTATTTTATTTTTCAGCAGAAGAGCAGGAAGGAGCACATGTTTCTGCCTTCTGCCCTCGGGCACAAGATTAAGAGCTATTGGGGGAATGTATATCATCAGTATCCCAAGAATAGCATCAGGACAAGGGGAGGTCAACCTGGCTTCATCCATCAGCTAAGAAGGATCAGCTGCAACGGCCTTAGCTCTGCCACCCTCCTCCCCATTCCTGTCCATCAGAAAGCCTTTTGCTCTAGTAACCACCTGCTGCCCTGGGACTCCCAAAGCACAGGTGGGAATTCTCTCTGGATTCCTTTCCTCCTAAAGCAGCGGTTCTCAGCCTGGGGGTCATATGACCATTTCACAAGGATCGCCTAAGACCAAGGGAAAAGACAAATTTCCCATGGTGTTAGGAATTAAAGCTTCTATTCTGGCGCCTTGGAACATATCTTTACTGTTGTGATTCAGCCTGAGGCTGTTCAGGGACCAGCTGTGTCTCTGCTGGCTCCATGCCCGGAGGAGGATGACAGCGCAGAGGAGGGGGCTGAACAGTCGGACGGGGGAGAGGAAAATCAGGAATGGGATGAAGGAGAACAGCATTAGAGCCCCCAGGGGGGGGCTCTCCCCAGCCAGTAGCTTGGAGTCATTAGGTGATGACGCACAAGCTGTCATTGACATGAGACAGCGACGTTCAGAGCAATGAAAGGAGCAGTTAAAGAAATATTTTCACCATTGAAGTAGAAACAGCTGGGTTTGGGTGTGGTACTCATCAGCAGGGTTTAAAAGGCAGGCAAGCCCTTTAAGCCATGTGGAGTGTTATCAGCTTGGCGTGGCGTTATCACGTCTTGTTTCTCGGCGTCTCTGTTCCTGGCTTGTGGCCCAGCAGCTTTGGAAGATCCGTGGGAGGTATAGGTCTGCTATCTACAGCTTTGGTTTGGCAGCAAGAATTCTGTATTGCTGCATGGACTTTTGGCCTTCGTGAATATATCTGAAGATACAGCATTTTCCTGTTTGTAAGGACATTTTCTGTTACCTGTGTTTTTCTTGGATTTTATAAAACTGCCTTTGCCTTTTACCAGTGTGTCTGGCTTCTCTTTTTGGGTTGGTATTGGCTTCTGGAGTGACCCAGACAGAACATTTACAATCCGACCAATCAGGCATTTACAGTGGGTGTGTCCCTCTAACCTTCCTGCCAATCAGCTTAAAGCTCTGCTGGGAGAATTGGTGCTAGACTTATGGTTGGGAGTCACCACAACATGAGGAACTGTATTAAAGGAATCGCAGCATTAGAAAGGTTGAGAACCACTGCCCTAAAGGAACTAGATCCATCCACTGTTGTAGGTAACACAAACCAGCCACATTGGATGTTAATTATTGTGTGCATGGGTGTATTCTCAACTTGAAAATGGGTGGACTTCAAGATGCCATGGTAAAGTAATACTATTTTATTATCAAGAACCAATTTCTGCTTTCTTCTTTTCCTTCCTATTTCTTTTCCTTTTTAGTTGGGAAGGGCAATGACGGATCCTGACAGGCACTCATTCTCTCTCTTTTTTTGAACTGCTTTGTGAGTCAATTGTCTTTTAAAAGAAGAGGAAGAGTTTGGGAAATAAATGAATAATTTTTTTTCTGGTCTGCAGAAATTGATTGGCAGCTGGTTTGGGGAAGGAATGATATAATTCTATACACTAAGTAGAGCTCATTTACGGATGTCAGACAAATCATGGAGAACAGAGAAAGCAGCTGCCAACTTTAATGGGACCCCCATGTTCAGAAGTAGCTAATAGATCTGGGGGAAAATGACACTGCCAGGGGGGGAAAAAAGACAGCTTAGAGCTGCTAAGGTTGTAAGTGTGAGAACTATGAGGTTGTAAGTCACTTTTCTCATCAACGTGAACTGTTGTTAAACAAATGCATATAAGTCGAGGACTACTGGTATATCTGTAGCATATATTTACCACTGATTGCACACTTTTTCTTATTCTGTTCTTTTGACCGCTGAGAATGGCGCAGCTGGACGTCAGTCTATATCAGGGGTAGGCAAAGTTGGCTCTTCTATGACATCTGGACTTCAACTCCCAGAATTCCTGAGCTAGCATGATTGGCTCAGGAATTCTGGGAGTTGAAGTCCACAAGTCATAGAAGGGCCAACTTTGCCTACTCCTGATCTATATCAATCATGGCAAACCTGTGGCACATGGAGCCACATCGAAGGGCACGCAAGGTGCTGCCCTATATCAGCTCCAGCGCATATGTGTGTGCTGGCCAGCTGATTTTTGGCCTTGGGGAAGTCCATTTCACCCTTCAGAGGCTTCAAGGAAGCTTCCTGAAGCCCCCCGGAGTACGAAAAACAGCCAATGGGCAAAACGGAAGTTCAAAAAAAGTGGACTTCCGGTTTTCCCATTGTGCTGGTTTTTTTGCACTTGGAAGCTTCAGGAAGGCTCCGGAGTGCGAAAAACAGAACAACAGGCAAACCGGAAGTCAATTTTTCTGAACTTCCGGTTTGCCCATTTGGCCATTTTTTTTTCACCATCCCAGACTTCAGGGAGGCAGGTGCGCTTGTGCAGGAATTGGGCGGTGTGCATGTGAAGGGGCAGCACAGGAGGTAATGCACATGTGTGGGAGGAGGGAATGGGTGTGGCTATGTGCTGGTGCGCTAGCGCATGCACACACCCTTTTGACACGCGAACCAAAAAAAAGGTTCACCATCACTGGTCTATATTCTCTTCACAAGCAATGAAGAAACCACATGTGAGCATCCAAAGCCACCTGGATTGCTTAGGACAGTGATAGCAAACCTTTTTTCCTTGGGTGCTGTTCTGTCTGGGTTTTCCCAGACCTCAACACCAACTGAAAAAACAGCCAGACACTCTGGTAAAAGCCAAAAGTATTTTATAGCTGGAAAAAATAAGCACAAAGGAAAACCTGTCTTCACAACAGACAGGCTATAATACGTTACAGCAGGGTCCTGATGTCCAGTCAATACCCCAAGTTTCTTGCTGGCACCCCCCCCCCAAGGTTGCAATAGTCCAAGGCACAAACCAGGATTGTAAGCCACCAAAGTTCACAGACAGGTCTCACGAATCTCCAAGATAAAACTCCACAAGCCAGGAAGGGTGGGTCCGCCTTTTATCCTTTCCCAAGAGCACCACACCCAAACCCAGCTGTGACCTCTAATGCTGGAAATACTTAGCCAATTGAGTCCGTCTCTGATTAGCTCTCCTTTGTCGCATATCTATGATGTCTTGAGCATTTTCCCCTAAGGAATCCAGGCTGCTTGCTGGGGAGAGCTCCCCCTGGTGGGACTCTGGCTGTCCTGCTTCTTCAGCCTGGGATTCCTCTTCCTCGTCAGTCTGCACCTCCTGTTCCTCAGCCTCTCCCTCTGAGCTGGAAACCGACAGAAGGTCAGCCATTCCCGGAGGGGTCCCAGACTGAACCACAACACCATCCCCCCGCGGAAGGCCCCTCCCCACCTGCCAGCGGAGAGGACGCGGTTTCTGAGGGAACTGGGCGTGAAAATCCCGAATAAGGTCGGGAGCGTCCAACAACGCCGCTTCCACCCAGGAGCAATCATCAGGGTCCCCCTCTACCCATTGCACCTTGTACTGGAAACAACCGTCCACCCAACGGGAATCCACAATGTCATGTACCATAGCTTCAGGGAGGTGGTCACGAACACACGGGGCAGGAAACACGGGAACATTGGGACGGAGCGGACAATCGGGAGGGACAGGGACTAACAGCGAACGGTGAAACACAGGGTGAACCCACAAGTTGGCCGGCAGGGTGAGCCGGTAAGCCACCGGATTGATCACCCGCTCAACGGGAAAAGGACCCAGGAACCGGGGATCTAATTTGTGCCGGGGTAATTCAGAGGCTACATATTTCGTGGACAACCACACCTGATCCCCCACCACCAAGGGGGGCACATCCCGTCTGGAGCGATCAGCCACCCTCTTGTAGTCCTCCTTGGCTTTATTCAGGTACCTCTTCACCATCTCATGGACCGCCTGCAGCTCTGAGAGAAAGTCCTCAGCAGCAGGCACCGGGGAATCTAGGAGGGTCAAGGGAAAGAAGCGAGGGTGAAATCCATAATTTGCGAAAAAGGGCGTGAGCCGGGTCGATGAGTGACGGGAATTGTTAAAAGCGAACTCCGCTACAGGGATAAACCGGGACCAATCAGTCTGGCGATCCGCCACTACACACCGCAGGTATTGCTCCAGTATCCCTATCACTTTTTCGGTACCTCCATCGGTCTGGGGGTGCTGCGTCGATGCGAGGCACACGGACACATTCAGGGCCGACATCAATTCCCGCCAAAACCGGGCTGTGAATTGTGTTCCCCTATCAGAGACCACTCGATCCGGAAGCCCATGTAACCGAAACACGTGACTGATAAACATTTGAGCCGTGAGTTGGGCAGTGGGCACCCTAGTGCAAGGTACAAAATGAACCATCTTGGTGAGCATGTCCATCACCACCATGACTACCGTGAAGCGAGCAGAGGAAGGCAAATGAGTTACAAAGTCAATGGACACGGCACCCCAGGGTCTCTCAGGCGTGGGCAAAGGTTGCAGTAATCCCGGTGGGGCTCCAGTCACCCCCTTGGCCGTACGACACTGGACACAGGTGGCCACATAGGAACGCACATCATCTTGGAGGCGTGGCCACCAGAATGTCCGAGAGACTAGCTCCAATGTTTTGAACAGGCCAAAATGCCCCGCCACTGGACAGTCATGACACTGGGTCATAATCAACCCTCTCACTGGGCCGGCAGGAACATACAGCTGCCCCCGGTACCGAAGCAGACCGTCTTGAAACGTCCATGGGGAATTGGGTGTTAACTCCCGCACTCTCTGCGCTACAAACCCATCCTCCCGCTGCGCCTCCCGTAAACGGCGATGCAAGTCCACTGGGTCCTGAGTGGCAGCCAAAGCTGCAGGGGGTAAAACTGTCTGCAGAGGAGCCGGCTCCTTCGGGTGCGTGTATTCCGGCTTGCGCGACAAGGCATCTGCTCGAGGGTTCTGGGCACTGGGAGTGTACCTGATGCGGAAATTGAACCGCGCGAAAAAGAAAGACCAGCGGATCTGTCTCTGGTTTAATTTCCGAGCTGTCTGCAAATACTCGAGGTTTCGGTGATCCGTCCGTACCTCGATTTGATGACGGGCCCCCTCCAGGTAATGCCGCCAATGCTCAAAGGCGGCCTTCACCGCTAAAAGTTCCTTCTCCCAAATAGTATAATTCCTTTCCGAGGGAGACAACTTCCGGGAGAAGTAGGCACACGGAAACAACATGTCACCGGGACGATGGGCTTGGAGGAGCACTGCGCCAACCGCTACATCTGAAGCGTCTGTTTCTAACACAAACGGCCGAGCGGGATCAGGATGGCGCAGAAGCGGTTCCGCCATGAACGCCGCTTTCAGGGCATCAAAAGCCCGCTGTTCCGCCTCCCCCCAACCAAATGGGACTTGTTTTTGTAACAACCGAGTCAAGGGCGTGGTTAACGTGGCATACCCCGGAACAAAAGCCCGATAGTAGTTCGCAAACCCCAAAAGACGTTGTACGTCTTTCACCCGTCGTGGAGGTTGCCAAGACTGAAGTGCGGCCACTTTGCTCGGGTCCATGGAAATGCCACCTGGAGACAAAATGTGCCCAAGGAATTCGACGGTAGTCTGGAAGAATTGGCACTTCTCCAGCTTGGCATACAACTGCTGCTCCCGCAACCGGAGCAGGACCCGGCGCAGATGGTTCAAATGCAAGGCATGGTTCGGGGAATACACTAAAATGTCATCAAGGTAAATCACCACAAAATGGTCCAACATGTCCCGGAACACGTCGTTCATCAGATGTTGAAACACGGCCGGGGCGTTGGTGAGGCCAAATGGCATCACTGTATATTCAAAGTGGCCGTAACGCGTGCCAAACGCTGTCTTCCACTCATCCCCGGCCCGCATCCGGACCAAATTGTACGCACTGCGCAAATCGATTTTGGTGAATACCGTTGCCGTCCGCAACCGGTCCATGAGTTCAGGGATCAAGGGCAAGGGGTACCTATTCCGCACCGTGATGGCGTTAAGGCGGCGATAGTCACAGCAGAGGCGAAGATCGCCTGTTTTCTTTTTCACGAACAAAACAGGGGCAGACAAAGGGGACTTGGATGGCCGAATAAATCCCTTGGCCAAATTCTTTTCCACAAACTCCTTGAGAGCCACAAGCTCCGGCTCGGACATGGAGTACAAACGACCAGCCGGGAGCTTGGCGTCAGGGAGCAGGTCAATTGCACAGTCATACGTCCGATGCAGTGGTAGCCGATCCACCTCCTTTTCGTTGAACACATCGGCGAACTCCTCGAGGCAACGGGGTAATTGAATCGCGGGAACTACTGGGCCGTGGGCTGCGCACACATGTCGGTGATGGTCCACGCACTGCAAACTGGAGAATGTGACCAGGTTCTGAGACCACACCACCTGCGGGTCATGTGCACGCAGCCATGACAACCCCAACACAAGGGGAAAATGAAGCCCCTTGGTAACATAAAACTGTAGGGCCTCCTCATGAGTTCCGATGCACATCCGCACCGGCAGGGTCTGGAAACGGATGGGACCAGCCAGCAAAACCCGCCCATCGATAGTCTCCACAGTTAATGGCGGGGTAACAGGACAAAGGGGCAAGGAATGACGTTGGGCAAAGGCTTCGTCTAAGAAGTTCGTCGTCGCCCCCGAATCCACGAGGGCCAACGCAGGGTAAGTCCGAGTCCGTTGCGCGATATGCAGAGTCACCGCAAGCGTCAGGTGTCGAAACGGTCCGAATTCGGGAGTCGTGGAGTCAGAAGAAAGTGGGATCCCCGCCCGACCTAGTGTTGCCACCAAGCCGGGCCCCCCTCGTTTCCCGATCGTTCCGGTGACGGAGGACATCCAGACGAAGGCCCCGCCATCGGAGAGGTCAGGGCAGGGACGGGGACACCAGGGGTTGTCTCCTGTAACTGCACAGGGGACGCCATGGGAAGCACGGGAGAACTGTAGGGTACGGGAACGACGGCAGCCACTGTGCTCCGCCTCTTGTGGGGACAAATGACAGCAAAATGTCCCGGGGCCCCACAATAGAAGCACAACCCAGCTGCCCGCCGACGCCCTCGTTCCTCCGGGGTCTGTCGGGGTCGGGCGTAACTCACGTCCATCGGCTCCCCGGCAGCAACACGATCCATCAAGCGTGGAGGCAGCGCTGGTGAAAAACGTCGGGGCGCAGGGACCGGAGCCGGGGTGCTTACGGTTGACAACCCCCGCCGCGAAACAGGTGTCGGCGGGACGCCTGACGCACGGGGGTTGGACCGTCCCGCTCGACGGACTTCCCTGGCCAACAGCCTGGCCTCTATTGCCAAGCAATGCCGCTCCAAACCGTCCAACGTGCCGGGCATCACCTCATGCACCAATGCGTCCAACATCGTGTCTGATAGTCCATCCTGAAAGGCCTCGATCAGGGCAGCCTCATTCCACTGGACTTGCCCGGCCAGAGACCTAAAGTCAGCCATATAGTCCACCAGGGGGCGCGAACCCTGGCGTAATTGCTTCAGCGCCCACGTGGCCGTTTGTTCCTGCACCGGGTCCGCAAATTGGTGACGCAGCAAGTCACAGAAAGCATTGTAGTCCTGGAGTAGCGGATCATCCCGGGTCAGGTAAGGTGCCACCCACGACGCTGCAGGGCCAGCCAATAAACTACACAGAAACGCCACCTTGTGGTCATCCCCTGGGAAGTGCATCATCTGGGCGTTGATAAAAAGCTGCACCTGGCTCTGGAACGCAGAAAACAGCCGCCGGTCCCCCCAGAACTTTTCCGGCATCGCCACAAAACATTTCCTTCTGGGCAAAGGTGCTGGAGGTGGTACCACAGGTGCCGCCTGGGGTGGGGCCGCCTGGGACAAAACCTCCACTTGACGTTGTAATAACAAGACTGTCTGGGTCAAGTGAGCAATGTCCCCTCGCAACTCTGCAAAGACAGCCTGCATGTCAGCTGCAGAAACATCCATGGTGACAGGCAAAAACAGGAAGCCGAAAAACAAAAGATGTCCAACAAGGAACCAGCAGCAAAGAGCAAGGAAAAAAGCAACCAAACCACCCCTCCAAAATGAGCACCAGGTGTCTGGTGGTTGGTGGAGTTTTATACTGTTCTGTCTGGGTTTTCCCAGACCTCAACACCAACTGAAAAAACAGCCAGACACTCTGGTAAAAGCCAAAAGTATTTTATAGCTGGAAAAAATAAGCACAAAGGAAAACCTGTCTTCACAACAGACAGACTATAATACGTTACAGCAGGGTCCTGATGTCCAGTCAATACCCCAAGCTTCTTGCTGGCACCCCCCCCCCCCCAAGGTTGCAATAGTCCAAGGCACAAACCAGGATTGTAAGCCACCAAAGTTCACAGACAGGTCTCACGAATCTCCAAGATAAAACTCCACAAGCCAGGAAGGGTGGGTCCGCCTTTTATCCTTTCCCAAGAGCACCACACCCAAACCCAGCTGTGACCTCTAATGCTGGAAATACTTAGCCAATTGAGTCCGTCTCTGATTAGCTCTCCTTTGTCGCATATCTATGATGTCTTGAGCATTTTCCCCTAAGGAATCCAGGCTGCTTGCTGGGGAGAGCTCCCCCTGGTGGGACTCTGGCTGTCCTGCTTCTTCAGCCTGGGATTCCTCTTCCTCGTCAGTCTGCACCTCCTGTTCCTCAGCCTCTCCCTCTGAGCTGGAAACCGACAGAAGGTCAGCCATTCCCGGAGGGGTCCCAGACTGAACCACAACAGGTGCCAAAAGAGCGTGGGTGCACACACCTATAATTCACTGCCAGGGAAAGGCAAAAACAGTCCCCTCCCCAGGAGGCCCTCTAGAGGCCAGAAACGGCCTGTTTCCCAACTTCTAGTGGGCCCAGTAGGCTCTTGTTTTGCCCTCCCCAGGCTCCAAAGTCTTCCCTGGAGCTGGGGGAAGATAAAAATGTCCTCTCCAATTCCCCGGAGCCTCCCTGGAAGCCAAAAATGCCCTCCCAGAGCCTCTGTGCAAGCCAAAAATCAGCTGGCTGGCACATATATGCATGTTGGAGCTGATCTAGGGCAATGGCTTGTGTGCCAGCAGATATGACTCCACGTGCCACCCCTGCCATAAGTTCGCCATCACTGTCCTAAATTAATGATTGCAAACTCACTTGAATCTAGTTGAATAGAACTTATCGAACTAGCAGCACCAATGAGTCAAGTGGCCAAATTCTGAGTGTAAAATTGTCAAGCTTAAGAGCCAGCCATGGATATTTGAGGAAGTGAGAAAGTTATGAAGTGCAGTGCCACCCTGGAATTATATTTTGCATTTCTATATTGTTGATGGTCCTGTTTGTACAATAATTCGCTAGCCCATCTTCCTTTCCCAATCTGACTTTCTTTTTTTCTGATTCTAAATGAATGCATTTTGGAAACATGTTTAAGCTGAAGTTGTGAGGTCAATCAGTTGCCACCAAGCACCATAATGGAGAAGCACAAAGCAATCTGTTAGGCTATTGAGAAAGGTAGGCAAAAAGAGCTGGATTTAAACTGTATAAAAGGGATCAGACACACATGTTGACAGAGGACAACCATTGTTTAAAGTAGCTTCATTCGCATCTGTATATAAGGTTTTTATCTAGCTGTGCTGTATATGTGTAGCTTAGAAACATAGAAGATTGACGGCAGAAAAAGATCTCATGGTCCATCTAGTTTGCCTTTATATTATTTCCTGTATGTTATCTTAGGATGGATATATGTTTATCCCAGGCATGTTTAAATTCAGTTACTGTGGATTTACCAACCACGTCTGATGGAAGTTTGTTCCAAACATCTACTTTTTTGGTAAAATAATATTTTCTAACATTGCTTCTGATCTTTCCTCCAACTAACCTCATTGTGCCCCCTTGTTCTTGTGTTCACTTTCCTATTAAAAACACGTCCCTCCTGAACCTTATTTAACCTTTTAACATATTTAAATGTTTTGATCATGCCCCCCCCCTTTCCCTTCAGTCCTCCAGACTATACAGATTGAGTTCATTAAGTCTTTCCTGGTAAGTTTTATGCTTAAGACCTTCCACCATTTTTGTAGCCTGTCTTTGGACCCTTTCAATTTTATACATATCTTTTTGTAGGTGAGGTCTCCAGAACTGAACACAGTATTCCTAATGTGGTCTCACCATACAGTTCTATACAGCTCTATACAGCTTATGCTGAATTCACTGTCCAGGACTCTGGCTGTTACTACATGGTTCATATAAGACTGGTCCATAAATTATATGACCTGGATTTGCATAATGCACCAAACCATTTTTTAAAAACCCAAATGTTGAAACTAACCAAGCTTAGAATCATAGAATGATAAGAATTGGAAGGGGCCTCATCTAATCTAATCCCCTTCTCAGTGCAACTTAGTTTGTTGCAGGAATGCAGCCAATTTTTAAGAGGTTTCCTTAAATGTGTTGTGTGGCATTAAGAAAGCTGTGAGAAAGCCATTTTCTCACATTTGGATCTAGGAGTTGGATCTTACAGAAACTTTCTACTATGGGCCTAGAATGAAGGTGATTGCTCGATAGAGATGGAAGTTGTATAATTCAGTGTTTTTCAAACTTGACAACTTTTAAGATTTGTGGACTTCAACTTCTATAATAGTCCAGGCAAAATGCTAGCTGAGGAATTCTGGATGTCCATACATCCTAAAGTCGGCAAGTTTGAAAAACACTGGCTTTAATTCATAGGTTAACAGTTACCCTTAGTTATCTCCTAAGGACAGCAGTTCAAAAAATGTGACATTAGAAATCAGAATATCTCATTGTCTGTTAGAGAATGAGGCTGCTGGAGCTTCTCAATTACACAATAGCTCAAGGCATCCCTAACAAGCTAAAAGTCCCATTTAAGGTCAACACAATCAGCAACAGTATTGGCCATCTTTTTCTTTAAAAAAAAAAAAGACGCTATCAATGAGCTGTCCAAGGTCCTGATAATGCCTTGCTCAGCCAACACAAGGTCCCATTCTTTCTTTCCTTCTCTGGAAGAAAATTGCCTTCCGCTCAACTCCCCAAAGTCCCCAACTAGGCTCAGATAGAAATGTTGGGTTCACTCAAAGCACTAAACCATAAAGATAAAGACAGGGATGCTTTTTCATTAATTTCATTGTCCGAGAAATGCATGTTTTCCCCCAGAAATCAAATATTTATTTATTTATTCATTCATTCATTCATTCATTCATTCATTTATTTATTAGATTTGTATGCTGCCCCTCTCTGAGGACTCAAAGCAGCTTCCAACAAGCAATACAGTTTACAAATCCAATATTCAAAAACAAAACACATTAAGAAACCCTTATTCAAAACAATCACACAACTCAACAAACCATGCATAAAACGGGACAGCCGGGGGAATCAATTTCCCCATGCCTGGCGACATAGGGTTTTTTTTAAGAGTTTGCGGAAGGCAAGGAGGGTGGGGCAGTCCTAATCTCTGGGGGGAGCTTATTCCAGGGGGCTGGGGCCGCCACAGAGAAGGTTCTTCCCCTTGGTCCCGCCAAATGACATTGTTTTGTCAACAGAACCCGGAGAAGGCTGACTCTGTGGGACCTAATCGGTCACTGGGATTTGTGTGGTAGAAGGCGGTCTCGAAGGTATTTCTGGTCCGATGCCATGTAGGGCATCAAAAATATTGGTATATTAAATTTAAGGACAGCCACTTCTATATAATACCTAGATTTCGGGGTACTCTCTATGGATGGAGAGAAGGGCTTATTTTAGCAGAGATGGTTGAAGGCAGTTTTAGCCAAGAAAAAAAAGGCAACGAAGAATCCCTTGCATGATCAGGACAGATAGATAACTGAAGCTTCTTCCCTGAAAAGGAATGCAGTGGCCTTGAAATGTCACTGCAAAGATTTAGCCAGTTCTCTTGCAAATGCCTTTTCTCTCATCACACCAAGGGGGGGGGGGCGATCAGGACTGTATCAAAATTATTGGAGGCTCTGCAGGACCAGGATAACAGCTGGGTTGTGTAAAACACTTAACTGGCTAAGTAATCAGTTCTGAAATCAAAGAATACCTGAGACTCTAAACTAGCCAATAGGCTTCAGTTTTTCACAAGACACTACCCACAAAGGTTAAATTAATTCAGTTTAACTTTTATGCAAATGAAGCCCCTAAATCTTTTAACTGACACGATTGAATATATTGCATGAATTCAGTCACTGTGGGTGATGGCACACATGCAAACAGCAATAGCGGTACTATTACCCTCAGATATGAAGATGTGGAAATGTTAGTACTACGTACAAAACAGTTAGGTTTGCAATACATAAACAGGCTAACAATGTTTAATAGGAAAGCAAACACAAGAACAAGGGGGCACAATCTAAGGTTAGTTGGGGGAAAGATCAGATGCAATGTGAGAAAATATTATTTTACCGAAAGAGAAGTAGATGCTTGGAACAAACTTCCAGCAGACGTGGTTGGTAAATCCACAGTAACTGAATTTAAACATGCCTGGCATAAACATATATCCATCCTAAGATAAAATACAGGAAATAGTATAAGGGCAGACTAGATGGATGACCATGAGGTCTTTTTCTGCCGTCAATCTTCTATGTCTCTATGTTTTTATGAAGTATTATAGCTTTAAGAGGTAGTATTGCAAATTGCCATGAGGGGGAGCCAGAAAGCATGATTCTCTCTCTCTGCTCTCTCCGTTCTTTCTGCTGATTCACTGGGACTGATGTAGTAAACTCTGTGTTAGTTGATGTATTTGTAAGTTGTAATGTATGTCTGATATGTAGGACAAAGACAGGCTTGTAGTATTATTACTGTATTGAGAGATATTGACTGATTTGAATGTGTATGACCAGACTGTTTAATGTGACTGTGCTATTTCTAAAAGTAAATACTATTTTATACACGTTAATGTTTCTTTTTGTATGACTGAATAATTACTCCTATCTCCTGGATATTTGCTGGAATCCCCCGTTTCTTCTGTGTGTGCCCTTGATAACTCAAGGGTTTTGCACACTCCTTAACAGGATAGCATCACTAACTTCTTCATCTGGATAAAAACACATGGCAAGCATCGCAGAAAAAACAAACACCCAACACCCCCCATTAACTAATGTAGGACAAAAATGTTCATTGAACATATCCAGAATATGTTCCAGGAAAAATGAAAAACTGCTAATATTCAAAAGGCTGGCATGGTTGGCCTGGATCATCAAAATAAAGGGGTAGAAGGAGGAGGTGTAACATTTAGATCTGTTTTAGGCAAACAAATGGCATTTTCCTGTCAAGCAATGTCTCGCGAAATCTTAAGTTACAGCCTCACAGTAGAGACATTTTGCACTTATGTTGTTCATCATGATAGGTGTTGCCAAAACTTATCTTTTTCATACACTTGTAGCCAATTTTGCAAGCAGTATCTCACATCATGTTTTTAAAGAAAGAAGAATAAAATGAATACAATTTCATTCACCACAAAAGCCCAGGTAGTGCCATAGAAAACCCCCTCAACTGGGCCAGAGATTACGTATAAGCTTGGGTGCCCCAACCTGCTCATTCTAACATTGTCGCCTCGGCTAACAACCCCAGCATGTCTATCAGTAGCCTCAATAACTGCTGGTTCTGATATCCTATTAGCAATACTATTTATAGCCTGGAATTCATAACCTGCCTCCAGCCAAGAGGAGGTAGTGGAGAGGAAGCAAGAATTGACAGGTGCTTTGAATCTGAACAGAAGCTGCTCTATTTAGAGTTAGGCAAAAACTGTGGCTAGTCTTTAGAGAAGGAATTTTTTTTCCTGTTCTTTCCCAACTGTGCAGACCGAAACTGACCATTCCCAATGGCTTCACTGGCAGAAAGATGTGCCTCTAGTAGAAACGATTTCATCTCTTACGATTTAAAAAACAAACAAACAAGTTTCTAGTACATGTGATTGAAAAAGCTAAATTTTGTATGAATTGTGTACAGGTTGATTAAGAAAATCCAGAGAATCATTTGATCAGGACAAAAGAGACTAACTAAATGCGGACATGATAGCAGTCTACAAGTATACGAGGGGATGTCACAGAGAGGAGGGGATCACTTTATTCTTCAGGGCACCAGAGGGCCGGACAAGGAACAACGGCTGGAAGCTGACCAAGGAGAGATTCAACAGGGAGATAAGGAGGAACTTTCTGACGATCAGAGTGATCAACCAATGGAACAACCTACCAGCGGACGTTGTGAACTCCAACACTCTGGACATTTTTAAGAGAAGATTGAACTGCCACTTGGCTGGTGTGCTATAGGGTTCCTGCTTGGGCAGGGGGTTGAACTCGATGGCCTTCATGGTCCCTTTCAACTCTAACAATAAATAAATGAATGAATGAATGAATGAATGAATGAATGAATGAATGAATGAATGAATGAATGAATGAATGTCCAAGTTGCATTCAAAAACTACTGGCTAGGCACTGAGATACATGACTAGATACTCAGGAACATGACTAGATACATCATTAACTGCTGATTATTAACCACTATAAACTTCCCAACCAATCAACTACAACGAACCACAACAACCATTCCCACTGAAAAGGTGTACATTGGTACCTCTACCTAAGAACACCTCTACTTAAGAACTTTTCTAGATAAGAACCGGGTGTTCAAGATTTTTTTGCCTCTTATTAAGAACCATTATCTACTTAAGAACCCGAGCCCGGAAAAATTTCCCAGGAAATTTGAGACCGGCACAAAGTCCCGGCCAGTTTCCTGCCATTCCCCCTAGGTTTCTTTCTCTGGCACAGTGTATGAGAGGCAGACTCACACTGGGTGTATGGGAGGCGCATGCTCCTCCTCGCCGCCTCAGAGTCCCTCTTTTTTTTTAAGCCTTAAAGTTTTGGATTTTTTTTAATTCCCCTCACCTCACCTTCTTCCTTCAGCAGTGACTGTCCTCCTCCTCTTCTTCCTCCTCCTCCTCCCACCCAAATCCCTAGCTTTTATTTCTTTCCTAATGGGTTTGCACGCATTATTTGCTTTTACATTGATTCCTATGGGAAAAAATTGCTTCTACTTACAAACTTTTCTATTTAAGAACCTGGTCACGGAACGAATTAAGTTCTTAAGTAGAGGTACCGCTGTATTGTTGTTTATACTTTTCTAGCCCAATCAGTTTGCAGCTTAGTCATTGTGACTTAGCAGTATGACTGCTTTGCATACTCACAGCCTTTTTACCATAAATGGAATATTACCCAGGACAGTTCTGATCTTTACATTAAAAGCATCAAGGATTTATCACATCTCCTGTAGCTCTGGACAGGTTTACATTAGAACAGTGCTTCTCAACCTTGGCCGTTTGAAGATGTGTGGACTTCAATTCCCAGAATTCCTCAGCCAGCATGGCTGGCTGGGGAATTCTGGGAGTTGAAGTCCACACATCTTCAAATGGCCAAGGTTGAGAAACACTGCATTAGAACCACAAAATGCTGTTTCCACCCCCACCTGATGAAACATAAGAGGCATCGTTGACTACAATAATCCCCAAAGCTATTAAAACATGGAGTTCATCATAATGATGATAGTATTCAATGCAAGAACACATGTGCTATCAATAATAATAATTATTATTATTTATTGGATTTGTATGCCGACCCTCTCTGCAGACTCGGGGCGGCTAACAACAGTAACAAAACAGCATATAAATCCAATACTAAAACAGCTAAAAAACCCTTATTACTAAAACAAAACATACAAACAAACATACCATGCATAAATTGTAAAGGCCAAGGGGGAAAGAATATCTCAGTTCCCCCATGCCTGACAGCAGAGGTGGGTTTTTAGGAGCTTACGAAAGGCGAGGAGGGCAATTCTAATCTCCGGGGGGAGTTGGTTCCAGAGGGTCGGGGCCGCCAAAGAGAAGGCCCTTCCCCTGGGCCCCGCCAAACGGCATTGTTTTGTTGATGGGACCCGGAGAAGGCCCACTCTGTGGGACCTAACCGGTCGCTGGGATTCGTGCGGCAGAAGGCGGTCTCGTAGATACCCTGGTCCGGTGCCATGAAGGGCTTTATAGGTGATGACCACCACTTTGAATTGTGACCGGAAATTGATCGGCAACCAATGCAGACTGCGGAGTGTTGGTGTTACATGGGCATTTTTGGGATAGCCCATGATTGCTCTCGCAGCTGCATTCTGGACGATCTGAAGTTTCCGAACACTTTTGAAAAGTAGCCCCATGTAGAGAGCATTACAGTAGTCGAGCCTCGAGGTGATGAGGGCATGAGTGACTGTGAGCAGTGACTCCCGGTCCAAATAGGGCCGCAACTGGTGCACCAGGCGAACCTGGCAAACACCCCCCTCGCCACAGCCGAAAGATGTTTCTCTAATGTGAGATGTGGATCGAGGAGGATACCCAAGTTGCGGACCCTCTCTGAGGGGGTCAGTAATTCCTCCCCCCAGGGTGATGGCCGGACAGATGGAATTGTCCTTGGGAGGCAAAACCCACAGCCACTCCGTCTTATCAGGGTTGAGTTTGAGTCTGTTGACACCCATCCAGGCCCCAACAGCCTCCAGACACCAGCACATCACTTCCACTGCTTCGTTGACTGGACATGGGGTGGAGATGTAAAGCTGGGTATCATCAGCGTGAAACAATTACATACACTAGGCAGCATTTCGGTGTGTCACAGAAAATAAAATTACATACACTTGCCCAGAGAGCTTATTGAGATTCACAAACATCTCAACAGCTTTCATAAGAAAAAAAAATCTGAAGGTTAACAAAATCTGGTTTCCTGCCCTATACTATAACAAGATCCTGTCCGAAAGCAGGATCAAACAGAAATTCAGCTCCTGAAAATGGACAAATCAGAAACTTTGAACAAAGACCAACCACCAAAACAAAATCAATTAGGAGTCAGAACTCCAAAAATGACCAATCTAAGCCAGCGTGAACAAAGGGGTCAATCAGGAACCAACATTGCCAAAATGACCAATCAGGATTAGGCACAAAGAAACAAAGACTAGCCTGAACCAATCAGAAACCAAGTCAGCTACAGACCAATCAGAAGTCTGGGCATCTGGCTATAAAAACAGATGCCTAGTCAGTCCTTGCTCAGTTCTCTTTGGTCTTTGTGGTGGATTATTTTGTCTCTGACGATTCCAGGCATAGTTCACAACTGCTGCTGAAACATCAGAAAATCTGTTGCCTAGACTCTTTATTTAATATATTGCCTTTATTGTTTTTACAATAAAGAGTATGACTGACTCAAAGTATCTTTTTTTTAAAAAAATAATCTTTATTGATTTTCTACACATAGAAAAAGACAATCAAAACAAGCGAAACATACATAGGGGAAGGGGGCTGAAAAGGGACAACGCAGTATGTTAATGTATATAATATTAAATTTCAGTAGTGAATAAAAACAAAAACAAAAACAAACATAAATCGTCAACTATCGTTGTCGAGCGACCTTAGGTTAGGTCTTTAGGTTAGTGTTAAATCCTTGCAGGAATGAAGGACTGCAGACTTGGTGTAAGTAACGGTTCTTTTATTAACAGAGCAGAAGGTAACGGTTAAGGAACAAAACAAGACAACAACATGGCCGTGCCTGGCAGCTATATATACCCCTCGCTGCCAGGCTCAGCCAACCAATCACCTTGTAGTATTTTCCCGCCCAAGGAATATGGGGCGGGTACAAGGCCTAACTGTCCTCTGGACACAACAGTTAAGTCTTTCAATTGGCTTTCATGCCCGAGGCAGAGCTAGAACTCATGGTCTCCCAGTTTCTACTCCAGTGTTTAACTGTTAGACCAAACGGGCTCTTTAGACCAGTGATGGCGAACCTTTTTTCCCTCGGGTGCCAAAAGAGCATGTGCCTGTGGTATCACACATGCACGAGTGCCCCTACCCATAATTCAATGCCTGGGGATGGTAAAAAACAGCTTCCCTACCTCCCAGAGGCCTTCTGGATGCTGGAAACGGCCTGTTTCCCAACTTCTGATGGACTCAGTAGGCTCAGTTTGTATTTTTGTATTTGTATTTATTTAGATTTGTATGCCGCCCCTCTCCGCAGACTCGGGGCGGCTCACAACAAAGTGAAAAAAACAATTTACAACAAATCTAAATTTCTACTAAAAACATTTAAAAACCCCATTTTCTAAACACACGTACATACACACATACCATTCATAAATTGTATATGCCCGGGGGAGATGTCTCAGTTCCCCCATGCCTGACGACACAGGTGGGTCTTAAGGAGCTTACGAAAGGCAAGTAGATTAGCGGCAGTTCTAATCTCCGGGGGGAGTTGGTTCCAGAGGGTCGGGGCCACCACAGAGAAGGCTCTTCCCCTGGGGCCCGCCAACCGACATTGTTTAGTTGACGGGACCCGGAGAAGGCCCACTCTGTGGGACCTAATCGGTCGCTGGGATTCGTGCGGCAGCAGGCGGTCTCGGAGATATTCTGGTCCAGTGCCATGAAGGGCTTTAAAGGTCATAACCAACACTTTGAATTGTGACCAGAAATTGATCGGCAACCAATGCAGACTGCGGAGTGTTGGTGAAACATGGGCATACCTAGGTAGGCCCATGACTGCTCTCGCAGCTGCATTTTGCACGATCTGAAGTTTCCGAACACTTTTCAAAGGTAGCCCCATGTAGAGAGCATTACAGTAGTCGAACCTCGAGGTGATGAGGGCATGAGTGACTGTGAGCAGTGAGTCCCGGTCCAGATAGGGTCGCAACTGGTGCACCAGGCGAACCTGGGCAAACGCCCCCCTCGCCACAGCTGAAAGATGGTTCTCTAATGTGAACTGTGGATCGAGGAAGATGCCCAAGTTGCGGACCCTCTCCGAGGGGGTCAATAATTCCCCCCCCAGGGTGATGGAAGGACAGATGGAATTGTCCTTGGGAGGCAAAACCCACAGCCACTCCATCTTATCCAGGTTGAGTTTGAGTCTGTTGACACCCATCCAGGCCCCAACAGCCTCCAGACACCGGCACATCACTTCCACTGCTTCGTTGACTGGACATGGGGTGGAGATGTAAAGCTGGGTATCATCAGCGTGCTGATGATACCTCACCCCATGCCCTTGGATGATCTCACCCAGCGGTTTCATGTAGATATTAAATAGCAGGGGGGAGAGGACCGACCCCTGAGGCACCCCACAAGGGAGAGACCTCGGAGTCGACCTCTGACCCCCCACTAACACTGACTGCGACCGACCGGAGAGGTAGGAGGAGAACCACTGGAGAACAGTGCCCCCCACCCCCAACCCCTCCAGCCAGTGCAGAAGGATACCATGGTCGATGGTATCGAAAGCCGCTGAGAGGTCAAGAAGCACTAGGACAGAGGATAAACCCCTGTCCCGGGCCCGCCAGAGATCATCCATCAACGCGACCAAAGCAGTTTCCGTGCTGTAACCGGGCCTGAAACCCGACTGCTGGGGACCTAGATAATCGGCTTCTTCCAAGGATCGCTGGAGCTGGAGTGCCACCACCTTCTCGACAACCTTCCCCATAAAGGGAAGGTTGGAGACTGGCCGGTAGTTATTAAGTACGGCTGGGTCCAGGGAAGGCTTCTTGAGGAGGGGGCGCACGAGCAGTTTCTCCCTCCCCAGGCTCCAAAGGCTTCCCTGGAGTGGGAGAGGGCCCAAATGCCCTCCTCCATCCCTCTGCAGGCTCTCTGGAAGCCAAAAATGCCCTCCCTGTGCCTCTGTGTGAGCCAAAAATCAGCTGACCATCACACACAAACATGTGGGAGCTGAGCTAGGGCAATGGCTTGCGTGCCAGCAGATATGTCTCCACGTGCCACCTGTGGCACCTGACCCATAGGTTCGCCACTACAGTTCTAGACTATGGTCATTAAACTCTGAGGCCCAGCACCACCCAGCTATGAAATCCTACTGCAGTATATTAAAATAAGCTGTTGGAAGTACAAGATTATTTCAGATATGTCTAGCTCATGAAGTATTGATACAAGCATGTGCTTTGCATAATTTATAAGAGAATTTTTAAAAAGAGGAAAGCCTTGGGGCAGGACATTGAATTCAACCCCAAAGTATGGAGGCATCACAAATTTGCACATCTCCTGTGACAAAATACAGATATGGTTTTTTTTTAAGAGCTGTAAATCCATATAAATTCGGTAGACTAGGCTTCTAAGCAGATGCACATAGTATTGCTCCTCTAATTCAGCCTCTCTGAATACCTGCCTTTCTCTCCCACTGGCAATGAATTATTCCCATTCGATGTCAGACAGAAATCATCTGCCATTCTACGAAGATACCCAAACTGAACATTAACCACCCACTGTTCTGATTTCTTGTTTCAGGGATGTCTTTGCAGTGATGTGACACATTTCTGACATCAAACATGACAGGCTCTGTTTGTTTCTCCACACTGAGTCAAGCTGTAACCCATCCAGATCCAATGCACCAGCAGTGAAAAACCGATGTGCTCTCTATCTCTCTCTGTGGAGGGTGTTGTGGTTTCTTCTCCTACTACATTTCCCAAACAGAGAGAGGCTTTCACAAATCTTTCTGTCTCTCCCCTAGCAACCTTGCGATAAGATCCTAAATATATTGAGAAAGCTCAGCTGCTTTCATCTTTCATGGAGGGAAGAGATCAACACACCTGCAAAAAAAAAATCCATGCTATCAGTTGCTGTCGGTTATTCATTATTTGAAGGGCCACTAAAAACACACACACACACACACAACCCACTACTTTCTTCCCACCCATCTTAAATTTACGTTTGAAGCTTCTTCACTTTAAAGTTGTCGCATCTCATACAGAATCAAATAAAGCTGAAGATATGAATTAAAAAGAAAACCAGATTGAATGCGTTTAAAATTAAAAGGTACAGAGAACAGGAAGGGAAGAGAGAAATCAATAGAGTTATCTATGGGCCTCTCTGCATGGCTGATCTCAAGTGCTCTCCACTCTCCCTCTTGAAGTCAGGCAAAATAACAGTCCCCATTGCTGATCCTGACCCCGCCTCCAAATCACTGTGGAATACCTGACCCAAAGGTGATTTTCCAAAAGGCAATTGGACTCTGGTTTCCCACAAAGACATTTCACTTCTCATTCAAGAAGCTTCTTCAGTTCCTGGTGTGAATGAAATATTATTATTATCATCATCATCATCATCATCATCATCATCATCATCATTTAATTAGACTTGTATAATAATAATAATAATTTAATAATTTATTAGATTTGTATGCCACCCTCTCTGAAGACTCGGGGTGGCTCACAACAACAATAAACAATCTAGTACAAATCCAATAATTTAAAACTAAAGCTAAAAACCCACTATCATTTAAAAACGGTCAATACTACCCAATCATACCACCCATAAATCTTACTAGTCAACAAGAGAATACATCAATTACCCCATGCCTGGTGACATAGGTAGGTCTTCAGAACCTTGCGGAAGGCGAGGAGGGTGGGGACAGTTTGAATCTCGGGAGGGCCGGGGCGATCACAGAGAAGGCTCTTCCCCTGGGTCCCGCCAGATGACATTGTTTAGTCGACAGGACCTGGAGAAGGCCAACTCTGTGGGACTTAATCAGCCACTGGGATTCGTGTGGCAGAAGGTGGTCTCATAGATATTCTGGTCTGATGCTATGTAGGGCTTTATAGGTCATTACCAACACTTTGAATTGTTTCCGGAAGCTAATCAGCAACCAGGGCATGTATGCCGCCCTTCTCCAAAGACTCGGGGTGGCTTCAAGGAAAAACAAAGGAAGTCCAGTTGCCCTTTGAAAAAGCAGCTTTGGGATAGCCATGACCTTAGGTGGAGCTCTTGCCTCGCAATCGAGAGGTTCAATCCTAGGTAGAGGCAGATATTAGGGTTTCCTACTTGGGAATGGGGTTGGACTAGATCAGGGGTAGGCAAAGCTGGCTCTTCTATGACTTGTGGACTTCAACTCCCAGAATTCCTCAGCCAACCATGCTAGCTCAGGAATTCTGGGAGTTGAAGTCCACATGTCATAGAAGAGTCAACTTTGCCTACCCCTGGACTAGATGATCTGAAAAGTCCCTTCCAACTGTAAATCTGAATAACTGAGAATCTCCATAGATGTGTTAAATACCATTCAATAGCAGTGACTGCGAGAGAATCTTGGAGTCTTGGTGGACAACCAACTAAATATGAGGCAGCAATGTGAAGCGGTGGCCAAAAAGGCCAATACAACCCTAAGTTGCAATAGGACTAGGGAGGTACTAATACCACTCTATAAAGCCTTAGTTAGACCACACCTAGAGTAATGCATTCAGTTCTGGTCACCACACTACAAAAAAGACATTGAAACTCTAGAGAAAGTGCACAAGAGAGCAACCAGGATGATAACGAGACTGGAAACTAAAACGTACGAAGAGAAGTTGCAGGAACTGGGCCTGGCACGTCTAGCAAGGAGAAGGACCAGGGGAGACATAGCAGTCTTCCAATACTTGAGGGGCTGCCACAGAGAGAAGGGGGTCAGGCTGTTTTCCAAAGTACCAGAAGGCCAGACAAGGAATAACGGATGGAAGCTGACCAAAGAGAGATTTCAACCTGGAAATAAGGAGGAACTTTCTGATGGTGATAGCGATCAACCAGTTGAACAGTTTGCCTGCAGAAGTTGTAAACATCCCAACACTTGAGATTTTCAAGGGGAGATTGGACTGCCATTTGTCTGGGGTGGTAAAGGGTCTCCTGCTTGAAGGGGGGTCAGACTAAATGACCTACAAGGTCCCTTCCAACTCTAATAAATAAATAAGTAGTAATAATAAATAAATAAATAAATACCTGACTTTCCAAGAAAATGAATGACCAAGCTAAAGACATTCCCCAAATCTTGAGACTGTCCTTCAATGGGGTTAGTGCCATTTGGAATGAGGGTAGATTAACACAGTACTGTTAAATTTAGGGACAATTTAAACCTGTCTCCTTCATCTAGGGCAGGGGTAGGCAAAGTTGGCTCTTCTGTGGCATGTGGACCTCAACTCCCAGAATTCCTGAGCTAGTATGATTAGCTCATGAATTCTGGCAGTTGAAGTCCACAAGTCATAGACGAGCCAACTTTGCCTACCCCTGATCTAGGGCAAGATGAAGTCAATTGACATGAGACATAGCTTTAAAACACACGCTACAAGTGTGGGGGAGAAATGTATATTACTGAATGAAACAGAATACCCTACGAAAATAGACTAACAATACTGGGTCTAGAAAGCTTAGAACTACGACGCCTAAAACATGATCTAAGTATTGCCCACAAGATCATATGCTGTAACGTCCTGCCTGTCAATGACTACTTCAACTTCAACCACAACAACACAAGAGCACGCAACAGATTCAAACTTAATATTAACCGCTCCTAACTTGACTGTAAAAAATATGACTTTAGCAATCGAGTTGTCGAAGCGTGGAACTCATTACCGGACTCAGTAGTGTCAACCCCTAACTCCCAACATTTTTCCCTTAGACTATCCACGATTGACCTCTCCAGGTTCCTAAGAGGTCAGTAAGGGGCGTGCATACGCGCACTAGAGTGCCCTTCGTCTCCTGTCCAATTGTCTCTCCTTTATCTCATATATCTTTTCTTCCCTTCATATATCTTCTCCTCTATTTTTATATATTTTCTTCTATCCTTTTCTTTATATATATTACTACTTGTCTATTCTCTTCAATATGTATTGTGTAGTGGACAAATAAATAAATAAAATAAAAATATGTGGATTAAGGACGGAAGCCATGATAGACTGAGATGCTCTGGTGTCAACCCACAGGTAAATAAGAGCTGTTGGTTATGATAGTGAGATTTCAGAAAAGGCAAGGCTGAGAAGAGAAGTGGGGAGGGGAGAGACAAGTGGTTTAGAAAAGAAGACAGCCAAACTTCCTAGCAAAGAGGAATGTAAAGAATAGTGACAAAATAGAACCTCTTGGGAAAGAAACTGATGAAAAATGAACACAAAATAGAATGGATACAGTACTGAAAGACCTTGGGAAGGGGAGAGGAAGGGAGGGAAGGACTGGTTCATTTTCAAGGGTTACATGCTAATTCAACGTTCATGTCTTCCCAGAAAGACCACAGCCATTATGCAGAAGCACTTCTCTGCCACCCCACATTAAACAAAACCAGATCCTTGTTGCTGAATTTGTGGTCAACCCTCAGCCTATCTCTGTCAAGGCCACTAAGTATTTTTCTACCTCTCACTGTTTACTTTCTGCCGTTGGCAAAAGCTTTAATGCATCGGGGCCATTTTTGATCCCAAGGTGACTCTGATGGATGGATCTGATCCAAGATTGTGCAGCGTAACAAGGATGGTGGAAACCAGCTCTGCCCAGCTACTTCTGAAGACATAATGAACAAAGCAATCGAGGAGTCAAGAAGAGATACTGAACTGTTTTAAAATGTAGGTTTGGGGAGAATAGCGTTTGAACACTGCCTCGGGTTTCATGGAGTTGTTACAAACTGTTGAGAAGGAAATTGGATGCTGAAAAGCTACAGGTGGCCAACAATCGCAAAACTTTTGTAATTATAACAAGGCTGGGGATAGGGGGCCCTCCTGGTGGGGTTGAATTACTGCTTCCAGCAATTGTAGGCTGCCCGATGTCACTTGGTTGAGTTGGGCAGCTAAAAAATTTAATAAAATAATTTTCCACTATTGATCAAGTCAGCTAGGGCTACTGGGGACTGCAGTTCAACCACATTTGGAAAACCTACATCTATCAACTTGTCATGTTTCTGGCTGACGCTGTCTTAGGGAATGATTAGTTCGTTGATAACGAGAGTCAAGAATTTGGAGACAGCTGGAAATTTCTCTGCTTCTATTCACATAGCACATTTGACCTGGCTGCTGAATTAATCCACTTTCATAATTTTCATAATAAAAGAAAGAAAACGGACTGGATTCACACAAAACATGAAGCTAGAGTTTCTCAATTCAGTTCAATTCAGTTCAATTTATTAGATTTGGATGCCGCCCCTCTCCGAAAACTCGGGGCGGCTCACAACAATAATAAAAACAATATTCCAGCGAGAACAAATCTAATATTAAAAAGCACATAAAAACCTATCATATTTAAAAAAGCAAACAACATATACATACCCAAACACACACACACACACACACACACACACACATATATATATATATATATAAAAGCCTGGGGGAAAGGTGTCTCAACTCCCCCATGCCTGGCGGTATAGATGGGTCTTGAGTAATTTACGAAAGACAAGGAGTGTGGGGGCCGTTCTAATCTCAGGGGGGAGCTAGTTCCAGAGGGTTGGGGCTGCCACAGAGAAGGCTCTTCCCCTGGGGTCCGCAAAACGACATTGTTTGGTCGACGGGACCCGGAGAAGGCCAACTCTGTGGGACCTTATCGGTCGCTGGGATTCATGCAGTAGCAGGCGGTTCCGGAGGTACTCTGGTCCAATGCCATGCAGGGCTTGGCGACTTTAAGATGTGTGAACTTTCAACTCCCAGAAATCTCCAATTAGCCATTTTTTGGGAAGTCTGGGAGTTGAAATCCATACACCTTAAAGTTGCAGTTTGAGAAATATTGCACTAAGTCATAAAAAAATAATATTTATGCAGCTACACATTTTTTTTCATTGATGTGGCTAAACATGTTATATGAATATATCAAGAGAATTGGATGCAGAAAATCTGGATTTGTTGTCTCATCAGTTCTTGCTCTTTGCCACTACTTGTGTTCTGAGTAGCTGTAAATTTTAAAAAGTAAAATAAATTCCCTGTGTTATTGTTTCCCCCCAAGATTCTAGCTTCCTTTGAAGTGATTCCCCTCTTTTTCAATTTGGAGTAGTAATAATAATGGTATAACATATGGCTTTGTATTCGTAAACTGCTCGACGCCAATTTTTGCAGGTAGATTTTTACCTCAGCCACATTTATAAAGTCTATTTCTCCTTTCCCCCACGGACACCTTATCATTTAATCCCTGGTTTGGGAGAATTTTTAACCAAGGTTAAAAGCATATTTTCATTCACTTCACCAAAAAGTTTCATTAAAGCTTATGTTTGACTAAACATATAGAAGCAGACTGTAATTTACATGATTGTTGCCTGTTCAAAGAAGACTTAATTAATTCAGTTGATTAATTAACACTTCATATTTGCATATGTTTACCAATGAAAAAAGCACAATTTTCTCAAAATTAAGTGGATGTATTTTTTCATTTTGAGAGGAAACATAAAAGTGTCAAATCTTCTATATTGGCTTCTCTCTTGCTTTGCTAAAATTGCCTTTGTGTTTTTTTAAAAGCTGTACAGGTAATTCCTTGATTTACGATCATAACTGAGTCCAACATTTTTGCTGCTAAGTGAGACGGTTAAGGGAATTTTCTCCCTTTCTAGGACCTTTCTTGCCACAGTCATTAAATGAATCACTGAAGTTGTTAAATAAATAATAGAATTGTTAAGCAAATCTGGCTTTCCAACTCTTTTTTTTTTAATTTAATTTATTTTGTCAAGCTTATATAAGGTTACAGAAAAAGTATAAACATGATTGTGAATACATAAAATGTATACACAATTGTGAAAACATGAGATGGTTACAAATACATGGGGACATCAGGACAGGGCTGGTAGGCACATTGATATGTTTATGCACACCCCTAACAGGCAGACCCCTTAGGAATGGGGTGAGGTCAACGATAGACAGTCTGAGGTTAAAGTTGTGGAGGTTTGGGGAAGGGAGAGGGGCGGCAAAGAAATCTAATAAATTATTAGTATTAGTATTATTATGTCAATACAACACAGCAAACGAGATCACTATGCTGGATTTCATATTTCATCACCAGTCCGGCGCTTCCCAAGCACCTAGGACTGTGTGATGTAGCGGCGAATTATGCTTGCCGATCCCAGTAAAGCAGCCTTTTGCAATTGACAGATGGAGATTTTGTCAATTCCAATGGTTTTCAAATGTCCGCTGAGATCCTTTGGTACTGCACCCAGTGTGCCAATACCACTGGGACCACTTTCACAGGCTTATGCCAGAGTTGTTGCAGCTCGATTTATAGATCTTTGTATTTCACTAATTTCTCTAGCTGCTTCTCCTCAATTCTGCTGTCTCCTGGGATTGCGATGTCAATGATCCATACTTTCTTTTTCTCCACAATCAGGATGTCTGGTGTGTTATGCTTCAGAATTCGGTCAGTCTGAAGTCGGAAGTCCCACAGTAGTTTTGCTTGCTCATTTTTGACCACTTTTTCGGGCTTATGATCCCACCAGTTCTTTGCCGCTGGTAAATGGTAGTTCCGGCACAAGTTCCAGTGGATCATCTGCAATTTTGATAAGTCATTAAGTAAACTGTTCTAAGCCATAATTATTTCCATGAAATATTTTCATAGAAAGCATTGGTTATCTGCTTGATCAGACCACTTTCTCCATATACTACAATACTACATGCCGCTTCCTACTTTGCTAAAGAGCTCCAAATTACGACATTACTCTAACAAAATTAGCCTCCCTACTAACGTGGGCAACCTCCTGCCCCTATCCCACTATCTTCCTTGATAACTTCAACCTACCACACATCAACTGGACCCTAAACGAATGCTCCACAGAACCTATACATACTGCCCTTTATAACGCCGTCACCAGCTTGGGACTTGAACAATTAGTATCAAACAATAGCAGACTCAACAGCTGTCTTGACCTCCTAAAGTGCTATCTATGGACTGCATATAAAAGAACCCTTCTCCAACAGCGATCACAGTATGATTAACTTCAACCTCAATCTACACCATCCTAACACTCACCTGAATAACGTGACACCTAAGTACAATTTTAGGAAAATACTGTTCCATTGTCTAATTTACCTGTACCTACTTTGCTAATGTTTATATTTATACCAATACCTACAATCTTGTACATGTTTGAAAAATAAAATATCAATAAACAAGAAAGGAAGAAAGAAAGAAAGAAAGAAAGAAAGAAAACATACATACATACATACATACATACATACATACATACATACATACATACATACATACTGTACATATCAAGTATTTTTTCACAGGCCTAAGATGAAAGGATTCCTCTAACGCCTTCTAATCCAACCTCTTTCTCAAAATCCATCCTCTAGCATGCTTGGTAGACAATAATCCAATACCTGCTCTAAATCCCCAAAGAAGGAAAGCCATCATTTTATGAGTGAATCCTTTCTCATGTTGAAAAGCTCAGGTGGTTAGGCTGTTATTTCTAACCTCCCAAGGGTTTTTTTAATGCAACTGAAGAACAGAAGCATTCTGAGCCAACCAGCTAGCTTCTCAGACTGTGTCATTGTTGCTGCTTGAGGGAGGGGTGATATTTGGGAAGGGATTTAAATTATTGATTTTCCTGTGGATGTAAAATATTATATGTTACCCAAAGTCACTGTATGTGTGCTTGGGTATCTATATAAATCTGCTTAATAAATAAAATAATAGAAGCATGAGAACCAAGCAGCTTGGGGTAAGATTTCAATTCACTTGTTGACATTTTTATTTTTCTCCTCATAGCAACCTCACAAATATTAATATTTTTTTTATTTATTATAGTTGGAAAGAAACATAGAAACATAGAAACATAGAAGACCTTACGGCAGAAAAAGACCTCATGATCCATCTTTTAAAAAAAGGCTGCCCTTATACTATTTTTTGTATTTTATCTTAGGATTGATCTATGTTTATCCCAGCCATGTTTAAATTCAGTTACTGTGGATTTACCAACCACGTCTGCTGGAAGTTTGTTCCAAGGATCTACTACTCTTTCAGTAAAATAATATTTTCTCATGTTGCTTTTGATCTTTCCCCCAACTAACTTCAGATTGTGTCCCCTTGTTATTTTGTTCACTTTCCTATTAACAACACTTCCCTCCTGAACCTTATTTAACCCTTTGACATATTTAAATGTTTCAATCATGTCCCCCCTTTTCTTTCTGTCCTCCAGACTATACAGATTGAGTTCATTAAGTCTTTCCTGATACGTTTTATGCTTAAGACCTTCCACCATTTTTGTAGCCCGCCTTTGGACCCATTCAATTTTGTCAATATCTTTTTGTAGGTGAGGTCTCCAGAACTGAACACAGTATTATTCCAAATGTGGTCTCACCAGCGCTCTATATAGCCGGATCACAATCTCCCTCTTCCTGCTTGTTATACCTCTAGCTATGCAGCCAAGCATCCTACTTGCTTTCCCTACCGCCTGACCACACTGCTCACCCATTTTGAGACTGTCAGAAATCACTACCCCTAAATTTTATTTTATTTTATTAATAGAGTTGAAAGGGACCGTTAGGTCATCGAGTCCAACCCCCTGCCTGAGCAGGAAACCCTACAGCACCCCAGCCAAATGGAAGTCCAATCTCCTCTTGAAGGTGTCCAGAGTTGGGGAGTTCACCACCTCCCCTGGCAGGCAGTTCCATTGGTTGATCGCTCTGACCGTCAGGAAGTTCTTCCTTATTTCCAGGTTGAATCTCTCCTTGGTCAGCTTCCAACCATTGTTCCTCGTCCGGCCCTCTGGTGCCCTGGGGAATAAAGAGACCCCCTCCTCACTGTGGCAACCCCTCAAGTATCTGTAAACTGCTATCATGTCCCCTCTAGACCTTCTTTTTTCTAGGCTGTCCATGCCCAGTTCTCTCAATCTCTCTTCGTAAGTCTTGGTTTCGAGTCCCCTAATCATTTTGGTTGCTCTTTTTTGCACCTTCTCCAGAGTTTCGATGTCTTTTTTGTAGTGAGGTGACCAAAATTGGATGCAGTACTCCAGGTGGGGTCTGACCAGGGCATAGTAGAGTGGTATTAGTACTTCCCTGGTCTTGGAGCGTATTCCTCTGTTGATGCAGCTTAGGATTGAGTTGGCTTTTTTGGCTGCTGCTGCACATTGCTGACTCATGTTTAGTTGATTGTCCACCAAGACTCCAAAATCTCTTTCGCAGTCACTACTGCTGAGTGGGGTATCTCCCAGGCTGTATGTATGTCTAGGGTTCTTTTTGCCGAGGTGGAGGACTCTGCATTTGTCGGTGTTGAACCTCATTTTGTTGGTATGGGCCCACTGTGATAGTTTGTCTAGGTCTTCTTGTACTCTGAGCCTGTCCTCAAGGGTGTTGGCTACCCCCGCCAGCTTGGTGTCATCTGCAAATTTTATTAGTTCCTCTTTTATTCCCTCATCCAGGTCGTTGATGAAGATGTTAAAGAGTACAGGACCCAGGACAGAGCCCTGTGGTACTCCACTGTCTACTTTTTTCCATGTGGATTTGGTGCCGTTGAGGACAACTCGTTGGGTGCGGTTGGTCAGCCAACTGTTTATCCATCTACATGTGTAGTAATCTACTCCATTTTTTTCTAGTTTGTGGATTAGGAGATTGTGGTCGACTTTATCGAAAGCCTTACTGAAGTCCAAGTATATGAGGTCCACTGAGTTGCGTTGGTCAACTGACTTGGTTATGGTGTTGAAAAATGATATGAGATTGGTTTGGCATGATTTGTTTCTGATGAATCCATGCTGGCTATTGGATATGATCTTGTTTGTTTCTAGGAAGTGGGTAAGTTGTTTTTTGATTATTTTCTCCAGTATTTTTCCAGGTATAGAGGTCAGACTGATTGGTCTGTAGTTACCTGGGTCGGTCTTTTTGCCTTTTTTGTGGATGGGGACTACGTCAGCTCGCTTCCAGTCTTCCGGTAGGTCTCCAGTGATCCAGGATATTTGGTAGATGAGGAGGAGTGGTTCCGCTATGGTGTCTGCCAATTCTTTTAGGACTTTGGGGTGAAGTCCGTCTGGCCCTGGTGATTTGTATTCGTTGAGTTCCCTCAGGTAGTCCCTCACTGTGCTTTTGTCTATGTTGAGTTCGGTTCTGGGGCAGTTTGTTGCAGTTAAATTGCAGATTGGTTGGAGGGAGGTTCCCTTTTGTGTGAAGACTGATGCAAAGTAGGCGATGAGTAGCTGTGCTTGGTCATTGCTGTCTGTGATTTCTCTACCCTCTTCGTTTTTTAGTGTGGCAATTGTTTCTTTGATTTTCTTCTTATTGTTGATGTGTTGGAAGAATCTTTTTTTGTTGTCTTTGACTTCCGCTGCAAGGTGTTGTTCATATTGTGCCTTTGCTGTTTTTATTTTTTGTTTGCAGGAACTGGCTGTTTGCTGTTATTCCGCTTTGGTTATGAGTCCTTCTTTCCATTGTTTGTACTTAGCTTTTTTTCCTTTTATGTCATCTGCGAGGGCTTTGTTTAGCCATGCAGGTTTAGTTTTGGTTTTCCTGTTTTTCCTTTTCATGGGGATTGCATTGTTTTGGGCGTCTATGATGCTGTTTTTTAGGATCACCCAGGCTTCCTGAGTGGTTTTTCCTTCTAAGAGTTCGTTCCAGGGGCATTGTTCAAGGTTCTCTCTGAGCTTGTTAAAGTCCGCTTTTCTGAAGTCTGGGACTGTAGTGGTGTTGGGTATAGTAGCTAGTGATTGCACTATGTTGAATTTGAGGATGACGTGGTCACTCTCTCCCAGTTTCCCTTCTTCTTCTGTTCCCTCTATTGTTTCTTCCCTGTTTGTTAGTATTAGGTCTAATATAGCATTCCCTCTGGTTCCTGTTTCAACTTTTTGGGTTAGAAAGTTGTCAGCTAGACTGGAAAGAAATTTGGCAGACTTTCCGCTTGGTGCTGAGTTAGTTTTCCAGTTGATGTCTGGGTAGTTGAAGTCCCCCATTATTGTCATGCTGTGTTTGTTGCATATGTCTGTTAGTTGGCATCTGAAGAGGTCGTCCATTGTGTCTGTTTGATTGGGTGGTCTGTAGTATACTCCAATTGTGGTGTTGCTCTTTTTTTCTTTTATGTTGACCCATATGATTTCTAGGGGGTTATCATCTTTGGTTGGATGTAGTTCTGTGGCAGTGTAGTGGTCTTTGATGTATAGTGCAACACCTCCTCCTTTCTTGTTTGACCTGTTCTTCTTGAAGAGGTTGTAACCCATTATCTGTGTGTTCCAGGCGTGTGTTTCGTCCCACCAGGTTTCTGTGATTCCAATTAGATCGTATTGGCCCTCGTGTATTAATAATTCCAGTTCATCCTGTTTGTTTCCCTTCTCTTCTGAAGTTTTTGCTAACACAGAACTGCCAATACAATACTCAGATTGAGGATTCCTTTTCCCCAAGTGCATTATTTTACATTTGAAAACATTAAACTGCAGTTTCCATTGCTTTGGCCATTTATCTAGTAAAGCTAAATCATTTACCATATTACAGACGCCTCCAGGAATATCAACCCTATTGCACACTTTAGAGTCATCGGCAAATAGGTAAACCTTTCCTACCAAACCTTCCCCTATGTCACTCACAGGGACCTTGCAAGTCATCTAGTCCAACCCCCACTTAAGCAGGAGTCCCGATACCATTTCAGACAAATGGCAGTCCAATTGATGGGACCTGGAGAAGGCCAACCCTGTGTGATCTAATTGTTCTCTGGGAGGTATGCAGCAGTAGACAGTCCATAGAAATCCAGAGAGCCTCTGCAGCCTGGGGAGGCTATTTTCACCCTCCTGGAGGCTTGAGGAAGCTACGGAGCCTGGGAAGGACCAAAACACCCATCCCTGCCATGGTGCAGGAGGCAAAGTAGGCCATGGCCACACCCACCCAGCAACCAGACAGAGGTTGGGCAAAGGTGACTGGGTCTATGAGAGATAAACACAGAAACATCCAGGAAAATACACGAGACTTATTCATGTTGACTGAGAATTGAAAATATCAAAGATAAAGGTGCATCAGTTTCCAACTGCTTTGTCGGGAATTGGAAAATCCAGATGCTGGCATTTTTAAAAGATCTTCTGTCCTCAGAATCTTAGTAATTTTATTATTATTATTATTATTATTATTATTATTATTATTATTATTTATTAGATTTGTATGCCGCCCCTCTCCAAAGACTCGGGGTGGCTCACAACAATAATAAAATCAATATTCCAGCGAAAACAAATCTAATATTAAAAAGCACATAAAACCCTATCATATTTTAAAAAGCAAACAACATATACAAACCCAAACATAAATATAAAAAAAAAGCTTGGGGGGAAAGGTGTCTCAAATCCCCCATGCCTGGTGGTATAGCTGGGTCTTGAGTAATTTACGAAAGACAAGGAGTGTGGTGGCAGTACTAATCTCCGGGGGGAGTTGATTCCAGAGGGCCGGGGCTGCCACAGAGAAGGCTCTTCCCCTGGGGCCCGCCAAACGACATTGTTTGGTCGACAAGACCCGGAGAAGGCCAACTCTGTGGGACCTTATCGGTCGCTGGTATTCGTGCGGTAGCAGGCAGTTCCAGAGGTACTCTGGTCCAATTCCTTTTAATCAAGGAATCCGAATGGACTGACTGAATGCTGCAAAACAATCGATATATTCCAGAAGCTTTTTCAAAGAATCCATTACTTGCATGGATCTAAGTGCGACGAGAAAGAAGAGAGGTAATTCTTCGAATTAAACAGCATGTTCTCCTGACCGGGGTGAAAAACAACAAAAGAATTAGGATAAATGCCAAAAGGAAATAGCAAATCAAGACTCACAATAATTTTAATAGCCATCCACTTCTGCCAGTCCTGTTTGCAAGGCACGGCGGAGGGGGGAGGAAGAGGGGATGAATTAAGCAATAACCTAGGAACTGTGTCTGCTCCGTATTTAATATATATCAACTCTGGACTACAAAACAAGCTAAAAAAAACTGCAGACCAAACAGATGTAAACCTGACAACTGCAAGGATATACAAGCCAATAAACTCCCATAAATAGTAAAGCAAAGAGAGGAGTTATTTTTTAAAGACGCTATATTAAAAAATATGAGGAAAAAAAGTAAGAACATTGATAATACAATCTGTAAAAGGGGTGCTGTAAAATCTGTTTGCAATATGCAGCATAAAAAATGACTGCAGTCTGGAAAAATAGTATTTATGAATGGTTAAGTTGGCAGCTATAGTAATTAATTGACTCCAGTATTTGCTATAAAAGAAACATCTTTAACTGAAAACTTCAGAATCAAGACATCTGATATTTGGTGAACCTCTCTTGTTTTCATACAAAACTTCAATCTATTTATTTTTTCCAATATCTGGGTTTGTGCATGATGGCATCTATTATAAGCCATGATGTAAAAATGATGGCTGATCTGTTATGACACCATCATGCCTATGACACAACTAAACTCTTGCATTATATTTAACACAGTCACATAATTTGGGAGAAGATGTCACAATAAAGGTTATGGCCTATAAAGCCCTACATGTCATCGGCCCTACATGGCATCAGACCAGAATACCTTCGAGTCCACCTTCTGCCGCACAAATCCCAGCGACCGATTAGGTCCCACAGAGTCGGCCTTCTCCGGGTTCCGTTGACAAAACAATGTCATTTGGCTGGACCCAGGGGAAGAGCCTTCTCTGTGGCGGCCCCGGCCCTCTGGAACCAACTCCCCACAGGGATTAGGACCGCCCCCACCCTCCTTGCCTTCCGTAAACTACTGAAAACCCACTTATGTCGCCAGGCACGGGGAAATTATACAGTTTATGCATGGTATGTTTGTGTGAATGTTTTTGCTTTTTAATAAGGGGGGTTTAGTGACTTTTAAATTATTAGATTTGTTGTATATTGTTTTATTGTTGTTGTGAGCCGCCCCGAGTCTACGGAGAGGGGCGGCATACAAATCTAAATAATAATAATAATAATAATAATAATAATAATAATAGTAATAATAGTAATAATAGTAATAATAGTAATAATAGTAATAATAGTAATAATAGTAATAATAATAATAATAATAATAATAATAATAATAATAATTGATTCCCCGGCTGCCCCGCTTTATGTATAGTATGTTGAGTTGTGTGATTGTTCTTAATAAGGGCTTCTTAATTGTTCTGCTTTTTAACATTGGATTTGTAAACTGTATTGTTTGTTGGGAGCCGCTCCAAGTCCTCGGAGAGGGGCGGCATACAAATCAAATCAAATCAATCAAGTCATTTGTTCCTTTTGAAGCCACTCTGGGTACCAATATTTATGCAATATACTGAAACCTACCCACATGATCTGTTCTTACCAGAGGTGGGTTGTTCCCGGTTCGGACCAGTTCTATAGAACCGGTAGTGGGAATTTTGCCCCGCTCGCTGAACCGGGACTGTTCGCCGGCTGGCCATGCCCCTGAACTGGTTCTAATGGTGGTGCTATAGGTATCACCATCTTGCTTTGTGCTTAGAACATCAGAAGAGCCATGCTGAATCAGGCCAAAGCCCATCGAGTCCAGCATTCTGTGTCACACAGTGGACCACCAATTGTCCATGGTGATCTTGAGCAGAAAGAGAAGGCAAAACACTCCCTTTCCCTTGACCCCCCAACAAATGGCACTCAAGGGAATCCTGCCTGCCTCAACCAACATAGAGGCAGCACTTGGACATTCGCTTCATTAACCACCGATACACTTGGCTTCTGTGCAAAAGCTGAGTTTTCAGCATGATGCATGTGTGGCCATGCGGCACGGCTGCACATCCATGCGCGGCTGGAGGAAGCAAACCAGCAGAGAGGTAAGTTAGAATCCACCTCTGGCTCTTACCCAATCCTAAACCAACAGAAAAACTAATCACGATTAAAAATAACCCTGCTTAGCATGTTTTCCTTGACTCTAGTCAAGGTGTGGCCTATTGGGTTAGATGAATCAAGGGACTGGCAGAATATGGGTAATTCTCAATTTATGACTATACTTGAGCCAAACTTTTATGTTGCTAATTGAGACATTAAGTGAATTTTGATTCATTTTACAACCTTTTTGCCACATTTGTTAAGTGAAACAGTTGTTAAATTAGTAACACGGTTGTTAAGTGAATCCCATTTCCCCATTGATTGCTTGTCAAAAGGACACAAAAGGTGATCACATCACCCTGGAACATTGTAACCGTCATTAATATGAATCAGTTGACAACTGTCTGAATGTTGATCACATGACCATGAGGAAGCTGCAATGGCTGTGAGAAAAATCATCATAAGTCACTTTTTTCAGTGACATTGTAACTTTGAATGGTCAGAAAATAAACTGCAATAAGTCAAGGACTACCTATATAAAGCAGCTTCCTGTCTATCTGGCTATCAATCATCAAATTATATCTATATTTTTAAATAGTCTTTATTAATTTTCCAACTTTAAAAAACACAAATACAAAATACAAATACAAAAACAAAACAAAGAAAAATAAAAGTAAAAAATAAGATAAATTGAACAAATATAGAATACATACAAATATAAACATTAAGAACACTATGCAATATATTTTACAGTATTTTGTGTCAAAATATATATACTATTTTCCTATTTCACCATTTAAGATGGTACGGTTTTTGCCATTAGTAATTCAACCTATAGTTTCATTTATACATGAATATTTTATCATTCGATTTTATTTTATTTTTTTTGTTTATAACTTTGATTCCTAATTTCTAGCCCATTGTAAAATCTATTCCAAATTCTATAATAGTCCAATTCCTCTTTTTAATGCCATTGTCATCCTATCCATTTCAGCACATTCTAAAATCTTACTAATCACCATTTCACACAGGGGGACTTTTTTTTTTGGTCCTAGTATTGTACAAAGCTAATTCTGGTTGCAGTTAATATGCAAAGAGTTAAATGCTGTTTTTCTTTTTCAATTTTCGGATCCAATATTCCCAATAAATACAGCTCTGGTTTCATTTGAATTTTATATTCCATCATTTCTTCCAACTATACCCTAACTTTTAGCCAGAATTGTCTTGCATGTCCACCACCTGTGGTAAAATGTTCCAGATTTGTGACTGCTTTTCCAACATTCCGGGGACAAGTTTGGAAACATTTTGGCCAATCTCGCTAGTGACAGATACCATCTGTAAAACATTTTATATAAACTTTCCTTATGGGTCCGTGCCATGGTAAGTTCATAATTAATTTCCCATAATTCCCATCGCTCCAATATTATATCCAAAATTTCTCACCCAAATAATCATTGTTTCCTTAACTGTTTCTTCTACTTTAAATCTTAAAAGAAATTGTATATTTTTGTAATCATTTTTGTATCTGATCCTTTTGGTATTTTATCTAATTCCAATTACTTTTCATAAATGCCGAGTTTCTCCTTGTCTTTCTTATGTCTTGTTTTAATTTGTAGGTATAGACACCACTCAATTACAATTCTTGTTTCTTTATGTTGTGTTTAGCTCTGGCCCAGCTCCTGCCCCAAGGACTGTGGATGTGGGGGAGACATCTACATGCCGCAGACCTGTTTTGCACCCGGTGGAATCTGCTGATGAAGGCTCCTCTGACCAAGAAGACAGGAGTGACAGGGAGGAGGAGAGTGTGGCAGACAGCTCAGAAGGAGATCAATTATCTAGCTCCTCCTTGGATTCGGAACAAGAGTTAAAGATACAGCCACAAATGCGGAGAGCGATGCATAGGCAGCAACAACTGAGAGATTATTATCAAAGAAAATGAGGCCACCTGTGGTTGGGTGGGGCTGTGGTAATTAGTGAGGCTGCTATAAAGAGCAGCCTGTGGGTTTGGCCATTGTGGAGGTTTATCTGATCGTTGTGTTTCGTGCCTGCCTTGCTGACTTTGACCTTTGTGTGCTGATTTTCCCCCGCTTTGAAACTAAACCAGAGCAAAGTGTGTTTCACTTTGTGAAAGAAGAAGGACTGTGAATTGCCTCACAGCTGCAAGCTAAGTATCTTAGAACTGATAAGGGACTTGTACAAATTACCAGTTTGTTTGGAGACAAGTGCTCTTTGCTATACCAAAAGAGTGCTTAGTTTATTTGCATTTTCGGTATAAAGAACATTGTTTTGAATTTTCAAACATGTGTGTGTCTGAAATTTGTATCTGTGAATTTTCGGGAGGATTCTGCCAGAGAGCTCGACAGAACACTTTAGATCTTGTACCGATTTTAATTCACCTTTTTCATCCAGTAGCACTGCATAACTCACCATTTTATTTAAATCTGTTGTGTTTGGTTAGAACAGTTGTGGCCCGTCAGCATTCCATGCAGCTGCACATGGATCGTGAGGATCGAAAGACGGTTGTGGTGCAGTATCATAGGCAAATGCATCTGGCACCTGATAGCAAGGAGGTTGGAGAGGATGTGGTGTCAGAGGTTGAAAGCCCATTAGGGCCTTCTGCACCTCGTTGAAGTGCATTTGAGTGACTCAGGAGAAGATGAGGAAACTCTTGATGCTAGGGCACACAGAGCTGCTAGAAGGCAGGAATGGTTAAGCAAGAGAAGGTCTCTGCATGAATAAATCTGTAGAGCAATTGGCCACACCCTTAGATTATTTAAGGCTTACTCACGTCATGATTCAGTGCGGAAGTGAACTTTTGTGTTGTTCCAGCTGTTTGCTGGGACTTCTCTCTTGGATATTATTGTTTCAGTGATGAATTACAAACTGGCAATTTGGACTAATTATATCCGGGCTTCCTGCCAACTCAGAGTAAGCCCATGAATGAGATCTGTGAGATCAAACAAATGATCTGTGTGTTTTGTTTTCTGTTTGGAGTCCTGCCCATTGTGGGAATGCTAATTAGCAGCTGGCACTTAATAGACTTATTTCCTGATTTTCTGAACTTTTAAAACCACTGCTCATAAAATCACTGCTCATAAAAATGTTATAGTAAAGGCTTAAATCTTGTAAAATCAGTGTATTTCCTGGCGGGCTCATCGCTGGGACAGAACAAGATCATTGCTTCCATGGTTGATAGCCAATTGGGGATTTTCGTATAGTGGTTCCTTTTTATTATTTCCCAGGTGGATAGAAGAGAGTTGCTTAACAAAAGTCTTTGAATATATCTATATTTTCTAATGCCTAATGTGCTCCACAACAATGAGGCTCACCATATTGAAAGCTAAAACAAAACAAAAACAATCATAAATAAGCAAGAGTAAATGGTTACAAACAATTAATATGTTAACCCTTGCATCTATCTGTTTATGTTAGATCATTGCCTGAAGCATAAAAACATTCCTAAGGTGAAAACATAGACACCTATTGCTCAGCTAAGGAGCTCCAGAGAGATGCTAGTCAGGGAATTCTATAATTCAGACATGGCCACCACAATGCTCTTTTTCTCAACTCAGACAGATGTTCCTTTTCATTTGGCCAAGCATTCTGCCATTGGAAAGATGTAGCCCAGCCAAACTCAATTCCTTTCGCACAGAGTGCAGATGTCTTTTGGGTCCTGAGACCTTCCCACTCCGACATCCTTTAGCAGGTCCCCTTTGGGCATTTCTAAGGACAGACTTTCCTGAATGCAATAGAGACGAGCAGGCTGAGAATACAGGGTGCCCATCGTAATTCAATCAGCCCCTGGTCTGGGGGCAAAGATGGTGCACTAGTTACAGGGTGTCCAGGGGAAAAGCATTTTGAACTTCCCTGATATTTCCCTGACATTTCCCTCTATCTTGCGATCTAGTTAAGGCACGGTCGTAGATGTTATTATCTATTTATTTATTTATTTAATTTATTAGATTTGTATGCCGCCCCTCTCCGCAGACTCAGGGCAGCTAACAACAATAGTGAAACAACATATAACAAATCTAATATTTAAAATAATTTTTAAAACCCTAATTAAAAAAATTAGGGTTATATCAAATGGCTAAGCCATGGAGAAATATCAATAGCTGAGGAAGCAATTTGTTGCCACAGTTATGCTCATTTTTGTTTGACTCTGCCAGGCAGTGCAATCCGGGCTTTTTTACATGATTTTCCCCTGACTTTTAAACATTTTAATACAGTTTGGTTTTTTTCCTGATTTATTCTGTTTTTTTCACGAATTCCCTGATAATTCCTGAACTGTCAATTTCCCTGATAATTCCCTGATTTCACTGATTTCCAGGTTTCCTGGACACCCTGCAGTTCCAGTCCTACCTTAGGTATAGAAGTCAGGTGGGAGATTTGGGGCCAATGACTCTCAACCCAACCCATCTCACCAGAATATTGCTGTGAATAAAATAGGAAAGAAAGATACCTTGAGTTATGCAAAATAAAGATGTGCAGTCAGGCGGTAGGGAATGCAAGTAGGATGCTTGGCTGCATAGCTAGATGTATAACAAGCAGGGAGAGGGAGATTATGATCCCCTTATATAGAGCGCTGGTGAGACCACATTTGGAATAATACTGTGTTCAGTTCTGGAGACCTCACCTACAAAAAGATATTGATAAAATTGAACGGGTCCAAAGACGGGCTACAAGAATGGTGGAAGGTCTTAAGCATAAAATGTATCAGGAAAGACTTAATAAACTCAATCTGTATAGTCTGGAGGACAGAAGGAAAAGGGGGACATGATTGAAACATTTAAATATGTTAAAGGGTTAAATAAGGTCCGGGAGGGAAGTGTTTTTAATAGGAAAGTGAACACAAGAACAAGGGGACACAATCTGAAGTTAGTTGGGGGAAAGATCAAAAGCAACATGAGAAAATATTATTTTACTGAAAGAGTAGTAGATCCTTGGAACAAACTTCCAGCAGACGTGGTTGGTAAATCCACAGTAACTGAATTTAAACATGCCTGGGATAAACATATATCCATCCTAAAATACAGAAAATAGTATAAGGGCAGACTAGATGGATCATGAGGTCTTTTTCTGCCGTCAGTCTTCTATATTTCTATGTTTCTATAATGATCCCCTCAGACCCCAAAGAACTCTCCTTGGAGAGTTAAGGGTTTATAATAAGAAATAGTTCTTGGGGGGCAGATCATTGGCGCCTCAATTCTTCTTCTGTACATGGTAGATCCGTTTTTACCCCACAAAGTTTTGATGAAAGGTGGTAGCAAAATGAGGACTATTAATAGCTTATCTCAGAGACAGGGTGAGGAATCATGTTCTCCGTCAAGACCCAATAAAGGCTTACAGACCACCTGGGTCATATTTTCCTTGGCGTGAACATTTCTCAATGTGAATAAATTATGACTTCGGCCAGTTAAAGAGCACTCACCTAAGAAGCTTTAGCCAATGAGCCAGCTGAACACTGAGTGTTCCGCAGCCTCTCTTTTTAATGCATTCAATAAAAGTTTATTAAGATATTAAGTGCTTATTAAATGAGAAAGCGCTAGCAAGTGTAATGGAAGTTGCCTCGGGCTAGGAGAGGTCTGGGAAGAGAGGCACTTTCCAGTCTCAATATTATGAGAAAGGCTGAAAGCAAAGTTGGCAGAAGAGAGAGAGATGAGTTAGGGTGAAGGGGAGAGGAGCAGTATAGGAAGGAAAGCAGCGGCTTTGCCTATGGTGTAAAATTGTATTTCAGCCCTTGTTCAAGTCTCGGTTTGAAGTTTGGGATTTTTTTTTCTTTGGCTAGAAACTAACGTGCTTTATGATAGCACCTCAAATGATGAAAGTACTTTGGCAAATGCTAAGGTTGTCATGACGGTTTTTTTAAAATATAAAAGAATTATTAACCTGAAGGCTAGGCTTTAACTCATCCAAGCCACAGCTGAACAGAGTAGATTGAGAACAAACTTTCTCCTTTCATCAGGATTCAGAGTTAGAGATGGATAGTTGATTTCAGGACAAAAACACCTCGTAGCACTGCAATTTCTATATTTCTATTTCTATAAGAAATGGGGATGGCTACAGGCTTCAGGAAAGGTTGCAAAACCTTACAACAGATACATCAATAGCTATTAGCCGCTATGGCTAATAGGAAACTCAAGCGCAGAGGCAGTAGGCCACTATTAGATGTCAAATGGCCACACGGTTGCTACTGCATTACCAAACCCAGCAGAAAGTGTGCGGTCTTTAATCCCCACAATCTGTATAATGCCGTGATCTTTAATCCCTACGTTCTACGAAGAGCCATTTGCACTAATGCTAGCTTGTCAAGCCTCTCCTATTGTCCTCCGCTCACTGGATTGTCAGTATAATGCCTCGGAGGGTCTTTTCAGAGGGTGATCCCATTACAATCGCACTTCTGCTATGAGAAACGTCTTTGACCCTTTTGTGTGTTTCTAAGGACCTTTCCAAATGGGGGTGTTAAAACATTTTCCATCCGTCCTTAAGTCAGCAGAAAATTCTACCAAAGCAAAATGTATGATTTGCATTGTCGATTGATATTTATTTATTATTATTGTTTTATTTATTTATTAGATTTGTATGCCGCCCCTCTCCGAAGACTCGGGGCGGCTAACAACAATAAAAAAGACAATGTAACAAATCTAATATTAAAAACCATCTAAAAAACCCCAATTTAAGAGACCAATCATACAAACAAGCATACCATGTATAAATAATATAAGCCTAGGGGGAAGGGAAAAATTTCAATTCCCCCATGCCTGACGACAGAGGTGGGTTTTAAGGAGCTTGCGAAAGGCAAGGAGGGTGGAGGCAACTCTGATATCTGGGGGGAGCTGGTTCCAGAGGGTCGGGGCCGCCACAGAGAAGGCTCTTCTCCTGGGTCCCGCCAAATGACATTGTTTTATTGTGATATTGCTTTAGTTTCAAGTACTGCAATCCCGTGATTCTCTCTATATATAAAATAATGAGTGATTAAGCTTAACAGGTTTTACACATTTAAAAGGCTGCTCTAGAATAGTAGGGGGACAAGGGATAAGATACCGATTGCATATTGGCACAGCTAAGAATGACTTTAAGGCTGTCTCACTCCTGGACCAAGTCCAGATTGCCTGAACTCAGATGCAAATTGAAAAAGATCCTAAAATAATTTTTATTGTTTCCCTCAGAAATGCCTGTTTTAAAATTAAGATTTGACTCTTAAAGATAATATGATAAATTGGTGTAAGAATATAGGCAGAGAAATTGACATAGAAACGTGGGAGAAAGTTTGGATTACAAATTGGAAAATGACGAAATAAGTTTCCTTGAAAGAAAACCAAATTAAGATGTTTTATAGGTGGCATCTCCCACCAAACAGAATTGCCAAAATGTCCCCAAATATATCCCCCAAATGTTGGAAATGTAAAAAGGAAATAGGTTCTTATTACCATCAATGGTGGACTTGTAATAAAGTTAAGATATATTGGGAAATGATAGAAAAAATGCTAAAAGAGATTGGATCACAAGAAATAGAAAAAAACCCAGAATTTTATTTATTAGGTATAACTAAGCAGAAATATAAAATATATATATTTTTACTTAGTTGTCCATATTTTAACAGTGGCCAGGATAGTTTATGCACAAAATTGGAAGGGGGAAAATATCCCCAAAAAAGAAGATGTAATAAAGAAAATTTTAGACTGCAGAGATGGATATGATGACAAGAAGGTTGAATAACCAAGAAGAATCTGAATTTTATACTATTTGGAACCAAGTTTATAAGTGGATAGATAAAAATTAAAATTAAAATTAAATGTTATGAGAAATGTATGAATATATTAGAATGACTTTATATTTTTTCTTTTTTTTTAAACTTAATTTCATGTTATTACAATGTTTGAACAAAATTCTTCTTTTCACTTAGATTAACATGTTGACTTAATGAATCAAGAATATATTCTTTTTCTGGATTAAAAATTAACTTCTAAGATGAGCGGGGTAACTGTAACCCCTACTACGTGTTAAGTGTTTGTATGTTTGTGTGTGATTTTTTATGAAAAATTAATAAAGTTTTAGTTTAAAAAAATTAAAATTAGGATTTCATAGAAGAACCTGACTGAATCTTGCTTAATAGAAATATGCAGTACCCTCAAATCCAAAGGTGAAAAAGTACTTTGAATATGGGTGTGAGCGAGCATGTTCACCCACACCTGTTGGTGCCTCAACCCATATACAGTGATACCTCGTCTTACAAATGCCTCGTCATACAAACTTTTCGAGATACAAACCCGGGGTTTAAGATTTTTTTGCCTCTTCTTACAAACTATTTTCACCTTACAAACCCACCGCCGCCGCTGGGATGCCCCGCCTCCAGATTTCTGTAGCCAGCGAAGCGCCCGTTTTTGCCCTGCTGGGATTCCCCTGAGGCTCCCCTCCATGGGAAACCCCACCTCCAGACTTCCATGTTTTTGTGATGCTACAGGGGAATCCCAGCAGGGGAATCCAGCAGCGCAAAAATGGGCGCTTCACTGGCAATGGAAGTCCGGAGGTGGGGTTTCCCAGTGAGGGGAGCCTCAGTGAAATTGCAGCATCGCAAAAACACAGAGGTCCGGAGGTGGGGATTTGAGGACTTCGGTGTTTTTGCAATGCTGCAATTTCGCTGATGCTCCCTTTGCTGGGAAACCCCACCTCCAGACATCCGTTACCAGCGAAGCGCTCGTTTTTGCGATGCTGGGATTCCGCGGCTGGGATTCCCTTGCAGCATCGCAAAAACACAGAAGTCCAGAGGTAGGGTTTCCCATGGAGGCGAGCCTCAGGAGAATCCCAGCAGTGCAAAAATGGGCGCTTTGGCTGGCAAAAGAGGTGAATTTTGGACTTGCACGCATTAATCACTTTTCCATTGATTCCTATGGGAAACATTGTTTCGTCTTACAAACTTTTCACCTTAAGAACCTATTCTCGGAACCAATTAAGTTTGTAAGACAAGGTATCACTGTATATATATTCCTGAAATTGAGTCCTAAAGCTACTGTGGAAGCCCAGTTTGCTGGCCAATGTGTGAGCCCAGGAAAATAGGCAGTTACTTTCAGGCTGTGCTTTGGACTTTGGATTCAATGCTGTTCTTCCCTACTGTCTCGCTTTCCTTAGAACTGCTTTTGCAAAATCAGACTTTCACTTCAAACTGGGGGTTAAGAGTCTCTCTTTTGTGTGGCTATGTTCTAGGACTCGTCCTTCGCAATCTGCATGCCATTTTGATGAGCTGCTTTAAGGATTTTGATTCCTGGAAAATAAGGTTTTATTAGCTAATCCTGTATCTCATTTTATTTTAAAAAGCAATCAGGCAGTTCTGAAACTTGCTGTATTTGCTTCTTAAATAAATACACTCAGTCGAGAAAAATGGAAATGGTTTAAGGGGGTTTTTTTCTTTCTTTTTTTACAAGCTTGAGGTTAGTCTTTCTGATTGGCACATATGTTAATACGGCTCTTATGGAAATGAGAGAAAACTATGTAAAAGGGGCATAAATTTCTCTAAAGTGTCTCCTGACCACGTGGATGGTAGGCAATTATACTAGCCCAGAGCAGGCAATAAACTAGCCCTTGTACTAATTTTGGGTAGCCCTTTGCAAGCAAAGAGTTACAAGAGAGAGACAGAGAGGGGAGCTTCTATTTTTCTGTATTCAATTTGAGAGGCAATTTGTAGAGAAAGCAGGACTTATTATTATTATTATTATTATTATTATTATTATTATTATTATTATTATTATTATGTCAGTACAACACAGCAAACGAGATCACTATGCTGGATTTCTTATTTCATCACCAGTCGGGCGCTTCCCAAGCACCTAGGACTGCGTGATGTAGCGGCGAATTATGTTTGCCGATCCCAGTAAAGCGGCCTTTTGCAATTGACAGATGGAGATTTTGTCAATTCCGATGGTTTTCAAATGTCCGCTGAGATCCTTTGGTACTGCACCCAGCGTGCCAAGTACCACTGGGACCACTTTCACTGGCTTATACCAGAGTTGTTGCAGCTCGATTTTTAGATCTTTGTATTTCACTAATTTCTCTAGCTGCTTGTCCTCAATTCTGCTGTCTCCTGGGATTGCGATGTCGATGATCCATACTTTCTTTATCACCACGATCACAATGTCTGGTGTGTTATGCTTCAGAATTCGGTCAGTCTGAAGTCGGAAGTACCACAGTAGTTTTGCTTGCTCATTTTCGACCACTTTTTCAGGCTTATGATCCCACCAGTTCTTTGCCACTGGTAAATGGTAGTTCCGGCACAAGTTCCAGTGGAACTATTATTATTATTATTATTATTATTATTATTATTATTATTATTTATTATTATTATTATTTATTAGATTTGTATGCCGCCCCTCTCCGTAGACTCGGGGCGGGTTACAGCATTGATAAAAACAATATATAATAACAAATCTAATAGTTGGAATCTAAAATAACAATAATACATTTAAAAAGTCTAAAAAACAAGAAACCCCAATATATAAAAACATACATACAGTCATCATACACAAAAAACTATATAGGCAGGGGGAGATGTTTCAGTTCCCCCACGCTTGACGGCAGAGGTGGGTTTTAAGGAGTTTACGAAAGGCAAGGAGGGTGGGGGCAGTTCTAATCTCTGGAGGGAGATGATTCCAGAGGGTCGGAGCCGCCACAGAGAAGGCTCTTCCCCTGGGTCCCGCCAAACGACATTGTTTAATTGACGGGACCCGGAGGAGACCAACTCTGTGGGACCTAACCGGTCGCTGGGATTCGTGCGGCAGAAGGAATGCTTTGCTACGGGTGAATGGAGCTAGTAGAGACAGAGTACTGGGTCCATTGACCATTTACGAGAGAAGGGAATATCAATCGATCTCAACACATCCTTCCTCCAGATCAAGTAACCTAATCGGGGAATTGACCAGCTTGTCTGATGGGACGGGTTGCCAAAGAAGTCAAGCTGACAGTCACAACCACGTGATTAAATCCCACCCTTTTTATGTGCAGTGTGATCAGTGGTGGGGTTTTTTTAAAAAAAAATTGTTAAGTCAGGACACACAAGACTGTTGAAGTTCTTCAATACTTTATTAGCAGCAGGGAACTGAAACAAGAACATACACCAACTACACTAAATCCCAACAAAGGCAACGGCTAGTCCATTGCCTTATTTATACTCTCAGAAAAGGCGACATGCTAACAGACAGCCGTTTAATTTTGGCGGCAAGTTTTCGGATTGCTGCGCGGGAGCCAATCAAAATAATTCTTCCATTTAAACCAAGCACATAACAAAAATTACTACTGGTTCTGCAAGCATGGTGTGGCATGGTGAGTGTGGCAGGGGAAAGTTACTGCAAAATCCCCATTTCCTCCCACTCAGCTGAAACTCGGGAGGCAGAGAATAGATGGGGGAGGAGCCAGAGGTGGTATTTACCGGTTTTCCGACCTACTCCATGTTGTACATACTCATGGTCAGTTGGAGGATGATGAAGAAATTGAGGACTCTGATACAGATAGTGTTTATGAATTAGTGGTGGGCTCGGGGTTACAGGTAGTAGAACAGGTGGAAGGCCAGCAACAGGATGGGGCTATGAGTCCAGAATCTAGCGAGGAAGAATCAGACGTTCGCTGGGTAAATCCTAAATTCAGAAGGGTCCAAAAACATAAGGAACAGGTGTTTGGAAGAAGATATTAAGGAGAGGAAAGGGTTAAATACTGTAGTGATGTATTTGGTACGTCAGGGGGTCAGTGGGGAAGAAGGGTGGAGTTTCAACGTTGCAGAGTGAGTGATGGAAGGTTTCCATTCCACTTCCAAGCAAGCAAAAGCATTCTGTGTTGATTTACGGTCAGTTCTGCTCTTTTAGAATCATGCTGTGAGTACATTAATCTTGTTAACTGGAGAGGGGTAGAAAGAATGCGAGGAATGCAATTAAGAAAGATAACGGGCTGAGAGCAATGTGCTAGAATGGACTGTATTTGAATCCAGAAGAGAAGAGAAATAAAAATGGAGTTTCTTTGTTTATGAAATACTGCATTTAGTAAGAGTTACTTGTAATTGCTAAAGTTCTAACAGAAATCAGAACACTCCAAATTTCCACTACCAGTTCTCCAGAACTGGTCAGAACTGTCCGGACCATCTCCTGCCACATACCTCCCATAGACCAATTAGAGCACACAGAGTTGGCCTCCTCCAGGTCCCATCAGCTAAACAATGCAGTTTGTTGGGACCGCAGGGGGGAGAGCCTTTTCGGTTGCTGCCCCGACTTTATGGAATCAACTCCCCCCTGAGGTCCGTACGGCCCCCATCCTGCTGACTTTTCATAAGGCCATGAAGACCTGGCTATGCCGGCATGCCTAGGGGCCCTAAGTCAACCACTAGCTTGTCCATGTGTATGAATCGGTATGAATGACTGGTATGTGTGTTACTGAACTGTTTTTTAAGTTTTAATTAAGGTTTTAGAAATTAGTTCATTGTTTTTTCTTGACTTCATTTTATTGCTATTGTTACTTGTAATTTACACTGCTGAGTCCTTTGGGATTGGGCGGCATAGAAGTCAAATTAAATAAATAAACCTCCGAGTGTGATGAACGTAAAAATGCGTGTGTCTTTGGTCACATGGTTGTGATCGCCATCTTGCCTTTTTTTTTTAAATCCACCTTGTCAACACACCCTGGAGAAGTGTCATCATCAAATATTTCTCTAAAACGGAAATTCTTTTTTTAATATAAATTTTATTTACACACACACACACATGTATGTATGTATGTATGTATGTATGTATGTATGTATGTATATATGATGGTCTTGGTATATTCGGGTTTCTTCCCGTGTAGGATTTAGAAATTTCTGGCGACGTTTCGACGAGGTCCCACTTGTCATCTTCAGGCTGGTGCTTCTGTCCTTGTTCTAGGGCGAACACAGCGAGACCTGAGCTGCCTTCCTTCTATAAATACTGGTGGCTGGGTGTGGTTTGATGGCTCAGCAATTGCCTGCTGTGTAGAAACTTCCTGGTGAGTCAGTGGGGTAACACCTGGGGTCGTTGATGTAATTGAGGTATGCTGATTAGTTAATGATTGTGGATTAGGCGTGATATCCTGAGTAGTTGGAGCTTGCAGGCTACTTGATTGTTTTGCAATGTGTGTTCTGAGTCTGGTTTCAGTTTCTATGGCTGGGATACGTTTGTTAATGAGAGCTGGTTTCCAGATGTCTGGTAGGCAGGAGGTATTATCCCGCTTGTTCATATTTTGGGGATGTTTTTCTATCTCAATGGCTTCCATGATTATTCTTTTGCTGTAGTGTTCTGTTTTGGAAATTAATTTAGTACTGTCAAAATCAATTTTATGTCCTGTAGTTTTGAAGTGTTGGAAAAGGGAGGAGGTTTTTTCTTTTTTCTTTAATGCATTCTTATGTTCTGCAACACGTGCATTTACTCTCCTGTTAGTTTGTCCAATATATTCTCCAGGGTGTGTTGACAAGGTGGATTTTAAAAAAAAGGCAAGATGGCAATCACAATCATGTGACCAAAGACATACGCATTTTTACGTTCATCACACTTGGAGGTTTATTTATTTATATATATGTGTGTGTTTTCGTAGATTTTCATGGGTACAGGTATGATGGTCTTGGTATACAGTGGTCCCTCGACTTGCGCGTTCTCGATTAGCGCGAAACGCTGCAACGCGGTTTTCAAAAAATATTATTTAAAAAAATAAAATATTAAAAAATAATTTTTTTTTTATTCTGTTCCCTGAATGGAGACCGCCGGCCGCTCAATCGGGCCGGCAGGGAACAGAATGGAGCCTTCCGCGGCGAGGCTGGTAAGGGGGGGAGCCGAGGGGGGAGCCGAGCCCAGCCCCGTGGCATTCGCTTTCCTCCTGCCGGCAGCCGACTGATCGTGGGCTCCTTCGCAACCTCGGAGAGCTTCCTGGTTTTCGTGAGCTTTCATGCCCCGGAAGCTCTCCGAGGTTGCGAAGGAGCCCACAATCAGTCTCGGCTGCGGGTGGGAGGAAGGCGAATCCCCCGTGGGCTCCGTTACATCTTCCGCTGCCAGCCAGGCCATGCTGGCGGCAGCGGAACAATCGCTGGCTGTCAACTTTTCTTTTTAAAACTGGGCAGGAGCTGACTTGCCTCCCCAGTGCTAAAAAGAAAAGTTGACAGCCAGCGCTACAGGGGCGAGGGGTGGGGATGAAGGGGCAGGACTTCCCGGGCGGAAGGCGTGCTCGGCTCTGCCGCTCCAGCCGCTTTCGGCCGAGCCTCCCTAGCCAAGCGACTGCCTTCCGTCGCAGCGGGGAACATCGGCGCAGGAGGCAGGAGAGGACCGGGCGACCGGAGAAGCAGCGCTGCCGCCGCCACGCCTGGCTCGACTTCCCTGGCTGCTTGGCCGGGGAGGCTCGGCCGAAACGGGCTGGAGCGGCAGAGCCGAGCATGCCTTCCGCCCGGTAAGTCCTGCCCCTTCATCCCCACCCCTCGCCCCTGTGGCCGGCTCATCCAGGGGGGCGTGTGTGGACTGGCAAGCGGCAAGCGAGAAGACCAAGGGAAGGTTCCTTCAGCCGCCCAACACCTGATCCGCTCCGCAGCGCGGCAGCAGCGAGGAGCCGAAGATGGGGTTTCCCCTTTGCCTTTACCCCATCTTCGGCTCCTCGCTGCTTCCGCGCTGCGGAGCAGATCAGCTGTTGGGCGGCTGAAGGAATCTTCCCTTGGTCTTCCCCGCCGCCCACACGCAAACTCCACCATCTGCGCATGTGCGGCCATGAAAAAAATGGCGCACATGCGCAGATGGTGGTTTTACTTCCGCATCCAATATAACGCGGAAATCGGTTAGCGCGGGAGGTCTTGGAACGTAACCCCCGCGCTAACCGAGGGATCACTGTATTCGGGTTTCTTCCTGTGTAGGATTTAGAAATTTCTGGTGACGTTTCGACGAGATCCCACTCGTCATCTTCAGGCTGGTGCTTCTGTCCTTGTTCTAGGGCGAACACAGTGAGACCTGAGCTGCCTTCCCTCTATAAATACTGGTGGCTGGGTGTGGTTTGATGGCTCAGCAATTGCCTGCTGTGTAGAAACTTCCTGGTGAGTCAGTGGGGTAACAATTGCTGAGCCATCAAACCACACCCAGCCACCAGTGTTTATAGAAGGAAGGCAGCTCAGGTCTCGCTGTGTTTGCCCTAGAACAAGGACAGAAGCACCAGCCTGAAGATGATGAGTGGGACCTCATCGAAACGTCGCCAGAAATTTCTAAATCCTACACGGGAAGAAACCCAAATATACCAAGACCATCAAATATATATATGTGTGTGTGTGTGTGTGTGTGTGTCAAATGTTTTTTTGCTGAATTTGAAAATTATATACAACAAACAATACAAACATAAACATTTAAAAGTAACAAAAAATAAAAAGTGGACGAGTGTGAGGCAAGTCTGTATAACAGTACTAACTATGTACATATTCTTTTGCCTATTTTAAGTAATAATTAATAATTGAAAAGAAAGAAAGAGTAATAATCTTAATTAGCATAAATGTCTAAATTTTCAAAATTTCCATTATACATTTTTACAAGGTATTTTATTAATTTGGTATGCTGTGACGGTTTGACCTTCTCTCTAGCCAGCGATAGAATAAATCCCAACAATTACAAAGTATAGATTCTTCTTTGTTTTTAAGTTCTGAGATTCTTAGAGTAGATTTGGACACGACTTCAAATTTTACCGCCACTTCTTTTTCTCTCTCCTGTTCCCCATGTACTGAACTGAAAAGCCGCCAACCCCGGGATTCAATCTGGCTTCCAGCAATTAGTGAAGACATCCTCAGGTTCTGCAGTATCCAGACAGAAAGATGAACTGCTTCATAGGATTGTCATAACAGCGATCATATTATAGTCAAAGCTCTTTGAAAATGATCTGATTGCAGCGTCTCTAAAAGAAATTGGTTGAGGTTTCTTTCTTTTCCTTAGCGAAGCCATTCTGGAACCCAAGACACCAGACACTAGTCCTAGCGAAGGGCACAGAGACAGCAATGAACTTACTGGGCTCTGAAAAGCCTTTGGAGGATACACCTTGGGCAAGATCGGTTGCCAGCAAGCAACTACCATGCCAAGATAGAACATGAGCCACTGACCAATACCCTGGCAGGCGCATTGAGCTCTCACTGCACATTAAGGAGATTAAATAATTCATTGTCAGGAAATCTTGGCCTGCAATCAAATGTGAAAAAGAGGGATCATAATGGAGACCTGATTTTTTTTCTTTCCATCTCTCCCCCTCTGCCACTCTGTTTGCTGAGATTGCCCGATTTGGCTGTTGATACATCAGAAAGCAGAACGGAACACATGACAAATGCCTGCTGGTGTCACAAAAGCAATAACATCTGATGCACAGGGAGACAGGTAGATCTACTCAAGAGAAAGTCCTCTCTGCATTCAAGAGGAATTTCATCTCAAATAAATCTGCACAGGGCTGCAGCAGGTCTTGTGGTGGAGCCCAGCAGTTTTCAGCCACTCATACATACATCCCGGCAAGAAGCAGAAATAGTCTTGTCAGGGCTCACAAAAGCCGGGCAAGATCAATGGAGCAAAAAATGCAAAGATTTCAGCAAGGTCTTCTTAATGGTAGCCTGGAGGTATATGCAGAACCTTCAAAACTACAAGAGGGATTTCCCAGCTTCTGTTATGGAGAGTTCATTAAGTTGGAGTTGAATGATTTAAAATGCTCCTTTCCAGGTTTCTTAACCACCTGGCTGAGTTGCTATTTGTGCAAAAAGCAGCCGACCTTCTATTCGTGACTGTTTTGAGTCGTCCCCCCCCCCTTCCATCCTTTCTCAGACTCCCCACAATCTTTCACACAAGGTTGAGTTAAAGTATTAGTTCTGAAAATATAGAAAAGTTTTCATGTTTCCCTTATTGCTGATCCTTATTCTGGGACAGAAATGATATGTTGCAACATGCTCCCTGTCAACGACTACTTCAGCTTCAACCACAACAACACAAGAGCACACAACAGATTTAAGCTTAATATTAACCACTCCAAACTTGACTGTAAAAAATACGACTTTATTAATCGAGTTGTCGAAGCATGGAACTCATTACCTGACTCCTTAGTGTCATCCCCTAACCCCCAACATTTTACCCTTAGACTATCCACAGTTGACCTCTCCAGGTTTCTAAGAGGCCAGTAAGGGGCGTGCATAAGTAGTGTGAGATTGCAGGAGCAGAAGCTACGTAGGATCAGGTTAACAACACTAGAATATTGTTGCAATGGGCTTTAGCACTTAGATCATTTGATATTAGTATTCCAAGCTCTTTTACTGAGTGGGGGTTGGCTGTGAGATTTTGTTTATTCAGTTTATGTATGAGGTTCAGATTCTTTTTGCCGATGTGGAGGGTAGAACATTTGCTGGTTGATATTTGAAGTTGCCAGGTGTTAGACCAATCTGAGACAAAGTCAAGGTCTTTTTGGAGAGTAGATGTTTTGTCCGTGGTGTTGAAAAGTTTTACGTCATTGGCGAAAAGAACACAGTTGCTTGTAATATGATCGCAGAGGTTGTTGATGTAGAGAATGAATAGAGTAGAGTGGAAGGATGGAAGACTGAATCAACCTTGAGCCAGTGGTGAGATTTGAACTGCTGAACTATAGCTAGCAGTTAGCTGAAGTAGACTGCAGCGCTGCACTTTAACCACTGTGCCACCCCGCAGTGGTTAGAGTGCAGCACTACAAATGCCAACTACTCAGGCTTTAGTTGACCTGGTTAATGCATTGTATAAACAAAAACAAAGAGCTCAACTTGGCCCTCATCCCACAGGCAGAACCAGTTGAACTCAAAGTTGAATCTTACTTCTTCTAGGATGATATCCTTCACTATGACACCCAAGGGCAACAGGCTATTGTGGGAAGGAGGAACACGCATTGTATACACACTCTGCATTTCTCCAGGGCAATCATCTCACGCTGTCTGGTGGGATAGTCAATTTTTCCCAAGTTTGGAGTTGCCAGTCCTTCTCTGCTGCTGTAAAACTCCTTCATGAAGGAAGTTTATCTAGCAATCTCCCTTTGGGCTTTTGCACAATGAAATATTCATGTCTTTTTTCAAGGCTGATACTCAGTTGAATAAATCTTAGCCACTTAATTGTGTGAATTTTTAAAACATTAATTAATCCAGTCTTCCTTACTAAAGATGCAAATTGGAACTGAAGGGAGTCATATTCCAACATACCTGAGGGGCAGAAGGTTGAGGATGACAGATACATCTAATCCTAGATATGTCTACTTAAAAGTAAATCAATCAGAATTCATTAAATAACATTAGTGTATTAAGGTCGTTGTCAATAAGACATTAGCCAAACTTCATATCTGAGCAACTTTTATATACCCAAGATGCAGCCTTCAAATCAGTCTTAATACTTGTCTCCTGGTCACTATAAGCAAAACTACTTGCACTTTTCTTGGGTCCACCTTTGGAAAAGATTGTCATTGCCTTCTTCCTAGGGCTAAGAAATGGTTCAAAGCTAAAGACAAGGCTAGACTTCCTAGGGCTTCCTAGGGCTAAAAGACACGACTTCCAAGCTAAAGACAAGACTAGAACTACGAGACCGCCTTCTGCTGCACGAATCCCAGCGACTGGTTAGGTCCCACAGAGTTGGTCTTCTCCAAGTACCGTCGACTAAACAATGTCGTCTGGCGGGACCCAGGGGAAGAGCCTTCTCTATGGTGGCTCCGACCCTCTGGAATCAGCTCCCACCAGAAATTAGAACTGCCCACACCCTCCTTGCCTTTTGTAAGCTCCTTAAAACCCACCTCTGTCATCAAGCGTGGGGGAACTGAGACATCTCCCCCTGCCTATGTAGTTTTTGTGCATGATATGATTGTATGTATGTTTTTTTATATTGGGGTTCCTTGCTTTTAGATTTTTAAATGTACAATTGTTAGTTTAGATTCAAATTATTAGATTTGTCATTATATATTGTTTTTATCATTGTTGTGAGCCACCCCGTCTGCGGAGAGGGGCGGCATACAAATTAAATAAATAAATAAATAAATAAATAAATAAATAAATAAATAAATAAATAAATAAATAAATAAATAGATAAATAAATAAATAAATAAATAAATAAATAAATAAATAAATAAATAAATTAAAAAAAATAGTATAGCTAGCTAGGGAATTCTGGGAGGTGAAGTCCACACATCTTCAAACTGCCAAGGCTGATAAATATTGTACTTGAGAAAGTGGCTTTCATGACTACAGGTGTAAATTTAAAAATAACAATACCCATATTCAGTTATGGGGGTAAAACATCCAGCACCCACAAGGGTGTTAGTATCTCTATTACAATTATTGAAAAGAACTGGGTTTCACCTATTTTCTATTTTCAAAAATTGCTTTTAGGAGACTTTGAAAATCCATTCACGCAAATATTAAGGAATGCAAACGGCAGTGGCAAATTATAGTGTGGTTGCCAAAATATAAACAATTTGGATTCAGTCAATTCCACTAAATGTCTATTTGACAACACAGTATAGCAAGAAATAGCAGCAGAAACACTTTGTGATGCTAGCAGAGGATTCCACCCACTTGGGAAAGTGCAAAAATTCCTCTTCTCAGATGTTTTGTGTCAATCAGGGCTTTTGTCATTCTTTCTTAAATTAATACTATTACGTATAGTACCAGAACCCAATATCAGGAACATATTTAGGTCTTTTATCGTTTTATCAGCTAAGGAGCATTGGGACCATGTTGTGGTTGGCTCTGGCCCAACTCCTGCCCCAGGAAATGGGGAGGTGGATGCAGGGGAAAATTCAACATGTCACAGGCCTGTGTTATTGCCGTTAGAATCAGTTCAGAGCTTAGTTTCCTCGGACGAAGAAGAAGGTGGGAGTGACTCGGCAGAGGAGGCCTTGGCACACAGCCAAGGCAGTCAATCTTCCTTATCTTCTATTGCTTCAGATGATGATATTTTGGACCCACGCAAGCGCAGAATTATGCGTAGAAGAGACCAAGTAAGAACATATTACAGAAAATAAGAGAAGCCCCCTGTGTTTGGGTGGGGCTCCAGTAATTAGGGCTGCTGCTATAAATAGCAGCATGTGGATTTGGCCATTGTGGAAGAATATGTGCTGGACTTCGTTGCTTTTTCACGCCTTTGGAACCAAAGCAGAGCAACGTGTGTGTGTGTCTCCCTTAGTTGGAAGAAGAAGGGGTGTGAAGTTTCTCCACAGCTGCTGGCTAAGTACTTAATGACTGCTTAAGGGAAATTGTACAGACAACCCGGTTGTTTTGGGAAGAGTGCTCTTTGCAATACAAAAAGAGTGCTTAGTTTATTTTGACTTTTGTGATAAAAAACATTGTTTTGAATTTTCAAATGTGTGTGTGTCTGAAATTTGTACCCTTGAATTTTCAGTAGGCTCCTATCAGAGAGCCCGGCAGAACAGACCATAACCACCAACTTGACATTTGTAAGGGACAAGACTCCTCCATCTAAATACTTCCCGTCTTCCCATCCCACTTCAGGTTTTCCCTTCCTTTTTCTCCCCCCTCCATACTTTCTCTGCATATATATATTTTAGGTCACTGGGTTGTCCCTTCTTCTCCCAAAAGCTCCAGAGCAAAACATTTGTTGATTGATTCATTTATTCCCACCCCACCCCATATAGTTCCCTTTTGCCTTTCTGTGAAAGAAGAATTGATTTGAATTATTTGCATGTAATAATGCAAGTAAATATAAATAGCAAAGCAGCCCTCATGTGACACCGCCCACCAGCAAGTGAGGCTAGACTAGGAAAGTCCCAAATCAAATGACTACATCCCCAGAGAGTTAATTTAAAGCGATACTCTTCCATTATATAGCAATGGATTTCTGGTTCCCCCAGAATAAGGATATCTATGTTCTGCTCTGCCAATTGTTCCTCACCCATTCTTGGTATTTTTTATTTGTAAGATATGAACATTTGTTGATTATCTTTGGGAAGATGGGGACATAGAAGTGCAAACTTGTATCTGCATATATAAGCCATCTTATATGCACAATAGGCAACACAGCAGAAAACAATTGTAGTCTTATTATTATTATTATTATTATTATTATTATTATTATTATTTATTAGATTTATATGCCACCCCTCTCCGCAGACTTGGGGCGGCTCACAACAGTGATAAAAAACAATATATATTGACAAATCTAATAATTTAAAATCTAAAATAGCAATTGTACATTTAAAAAATCTAAAAACAAGGAACCCCAATATAAAAACATACATACAGTCATACCATGCACTAAAACTACATAGGCAGGGGGAGATGTCTCAGTTCCCCCACGCTTGACAACAGAGGTGGGTTTTGAGGAGTTTACGAAAGGCAAGGAGGGTAGGGGCAGTTCTAATCTCTGGAGGGAGCTGATTCCAGAGGGTCGGAGCCGCCACAGAGAAGGCTCTTCCCCTGGGTCCTGCCAGATGACATTGTTTAGTAATGAGTACTATTAAAAAAAAATCCCAAATGCCATTATTCGACTGACTAAATAATTGCAAATTTTTGAATTTACAAGAGTTCTTCATTAGATAAGGTAGTTATACATTCTGGCCAAAAAGTTGCAGGAAGAAATGTGCTTGGTTTGAACCACAGCTGTACCAAGCTACATTTTCTCACATAGATTTTATCACTGATCCAAAATTTACAAAATGCTTCACCGTCAATATAGAAAATAGTTGGCAAGTGCATCCAACCACCTTGTCTGATCTTAGAAAAGCTAACCTGGTTAGAATCAAAAGGGGGGACTATAAGAAATCTCAGGGCTATGGACTAGTTTGAGAAGCCAAAAGAACATCCCCAAAAGCCGTGGCGAAACTTTACATGTTACTACAAAAAATGTGTCCATAATCATCAAGAATTAAGCTCAATTCAAAGGTCTTTTTTATTACCAACATGCCATTATGGATAGTCCACATTTAGCAACAAGAATTGGTTCTGATAAAATGGTTGCTAAACTGCAAAAATTGCTGGTTGCTGCTGCCTCGTTTATTTAAAGGTCTATTGTGCAGCAATCTCTGAGTCTTCGGAGAAGGGCAGCATACAAATCTAATAAATAATAATAATAATAATAATAATTACTCTCACTCCAGCCTACACTGTCTTCTGCTGCATGAATCCCAGCGACTGGTGAGGTCCCACAGAGTCGGCCTTCTCCAGGTTCCATCAACTAGACAATGTCACTTGGCAGGACCTAGGGGAAGAGCCTTCTCTGTGGGGGCCCCCACCCTCTGGAATAAACTACCCCCCGGAGATTTGTACTGCCGCCACACTCCTCGCCTTCCTCAAGAGTCTTAAGATTCATGTATGCCACCAGGCTTGGGGTGATTAGATTCCAGCCCCCTGGCCAATAAATGATATATATGATTGTTGTTTGAGTGGGTATGATTGGTTTTTTAAAAATACTGTGTTTTATAGATTAGTATACTTAATTTTAAATTAATTGGATTTAGACTATTATGTTGTATTGTTCTTCTTTTTATGTGTTGTAAGCCGCCCCGAGTCTTCGGAGAGGGGCGGCATATAAATCCAGTTAAATAAATAAATGCAGAAACTTGGATTTTTAGCACATTGGGAGGAATATCATTTTTTACTATTTGCTACCATTGCAAACGGTCACTATTCAAGGCACTTGTTAAATGAGAACTACCTCTATTTTAGTAGAGTAGGTAAAACCTGTGTTACTATGTCTAAAATCTATCTTCCTACGCAAGATGCTTAGTTCATCAGAATTCTTTGCCAAATAAGTGCTATAAAAAAGCAGAGAATTGGGAAAACACAGAAAACTAGGTATGGAATCCATAAACTTTTCCAGTTTAGAATTGGTCTCAAGTCAAGGCAGTGAATGCCTTAGTCACTACAGGTATCCAAGTTCATTATCCCATTTTGGGAATTGGCTTTGCATAAATAGACAGAAGCTCTGCGATATAATGGTTGAAACATTCGCCTGGGATGGGAAAAACCAAGGAAGCCCTTATCCAGACTTATTGAGGATAACTTATTGAGGAACTGCTATCCATGTAACTGCGAGGGAAGAAAGTGGGATATACATTTATAATGAAATATCTATCCCAGGTTGAAACACAAGTCTGGTACTCAATTACCACTGTGTTGCTCATTGCTGTCACCTTTTTCCCCCCAAATCTTTTTATATTTTTCTCCTCTATATCACATGCAGGTTAAAATGTATATACTTTAAAATATTAAAAATAACATACATAGTTACACATTTTAATCAATTGTTCAGAAATCCATATCTTATTCTGCCCTTACATCAGTGTTTCTCAATTATTTTCTGTTGCGCGCTCCACCCCCCAGAAAGAATTAAACATTTCACGCACCCCCAACTCTCCACCAGGGCAATTGTTTTCAATATTCAGCATGTTTTTGCTTTAAAAACCCTCAACCAGGGTGTTCCTCAATTCTTTCCCCATCCATTCAATTGTTCACTGTTTGAATGTTGAATTAAGGATTTTTTATTTGTTCCAAAAGTAACAAAGGAAGCATTAACACAAAAAGGCACATTTAGAAAACACAGCAAGGAGGCATGCCTCACTTGACAGAAGAAGTTTTACTCCGAACATTTATGTACAAGCAGGCTCACAATTTAGATTATCTGGATATCTGTGTATTTTGGTTGCTGCTTGTTATCCAGGTAAGGTTTTGAATCCACACCCTTCAAACTTTTGAAATTTCAAAACCATCAAACAGCTGGGCTTATGAACTGCTGTAACAAGCTGGCTGGCTATATACTCCTACAACTTAACTAGGTCAGGTAAAGATTTGGCAATTACACATGGGCCACAATTTGATTTTAATTAAAGCTGTTTTTTAACAATGTCTAATGTGTTTTTTGCACCTAGAAAATGGTTTGATTCAATAACCAAGTTGCAGTTTTGTATACCCTGCAATAGTGCTGTTCTGTCGAGCTCTCTGCTAGAATCCTTCCGAAAATGCACAGATACAATTTCAGACACACACACGTTTGAAAATTCAAAACAATGTTCTTTATACCGAAAATGCAAATAAACGAAGCCCTCTTTTTGTAGAGCAAAGAGCACTCGTCTCCAAACAACCTGGTAATTTGTACAAGTCCCTTATCAGTTCTGAGATACTTAGCTTGCAGCTGTGAGGCAATTCACAGTCCTACTTCTTTCACAAAGTGAAACACACTTTGCTCTGGTTTAGTTTCAAGGCGGGGAAAAATCAGCACACAAAGGTCAAAGTCAGCAAAGCAGGCAGGAAACACAATGATCAGATAATCCTCCACAATGGCCAAACCCACAGTGGCCAAACCCACTAATTACCACAGCCCCACCCAACCACAGATGGCCTCATTTTCTTTGATAGTAATCTCTCCGTTGTTGCTGCCTATGCATTGCTCTCCTCATGCGTGGCTGTATCATTAACTCTTGTTCCGAATCCAAGGAGGAGCTAGATAATTGATCTCCTTCTGAGCTGTCTGCCACACTCTCCTCCTCCCTGTCACTCATGTCTTCTTGGTCAGAGGAGCCTTCATCAGCAGATTCCAGGGGGGGGGGGCAAAACAGGCCTGCAGCATGTGGATGTCTCCCCCACATCCACAATCCTTACGGCAGGAGCTGGGCCAGAGCTAACCACAACAAGTGCAATAGGGCAATCATCTCAGGAAGAACTCTGAATTGTTCTTGTACACTCTTAAAGCCATCTCTGACAATTAGGACTGAAAACCAGCATTTTCTTATTAAAAGAACAAGTAGTCCTTAATGGTACTACATCTACATGAAGAGAAGTAACCAGTAGGCTACCACAAAGTTCCATCTTAGGCCCAGTACTTTTCAATATCTTCATGTATGACTTAGATAAGGGAATAGGAGGGGAACTCATAATTTTTAGTTGGCACTAAACTGGCAGGAATTGGCAGGAATAGCCAACACCCCAGAAGACAAGCTCAGGATCCAAACAGATCTTGACAGACTTGAACAATGGGCCCTGCTTTATAAAGTCTTAGTAAGGCCACACCTGGAATACTGCATCTAGGTTTGGTCACCACATTACAAAAAAGTTGAGGCTTTGGAAAAAGTACAAAGAAAAGCAATTAAGATGATTAAGGGCCTGGAGACAAAAAAACATATGAAGATTGCAGGAATTGGGTATGTCCAGTCTTGAGAAAAGGAGGTCTGGGGTGACATGATAGCAGTATTCCAGTATTTGAGAGGCTGCCACAAAAAAAGAGGGGCTTAACTTATTTTCCAAAGCATCAAGAAGGCCTGACAAGAAACAATGGATGGAAACTAATCAAGTTTCTCCTTAATGGAACAGTGAAGGAAATTAACCAGTGGAACAGCTTCCCTTCAGAGTTTGTAGCTGCTTCTTCACTGAAGATTTTTTAAAAATATATTTTTATAGATTTTTTTAGAATTTTACAAAAAACAAAACAGAAAGCATAAAGTGTACCATCACCATACAGAAAAAAAAAATCCCTCCACCAGGGAAGAATCCATTTTGTATCCTTCATTTGCTTTGTCTCTGGGTTACATTGTTCATTCTTTATAGAGTGATTGAATTTTATTTCTTACATTTGCATCGCTTACTGATGTTGTTAATATATAATTTTTAACCTTCTCCCACCGCCTCATTGTTGCTGCTAATTTTCCTTCATTATAATTATGTAGTCTAATTTCCATAATTTCATAGTGAATGTGATCCGCCATGTATTCGCACCAATTTTTTATCGTCCATTTATTGTCATCTTTCCACCCAAGCACTATGAGTTGCCTGGGCACTTTCTATCGCTGCAATTTTGATTTCTTCATCTTCTTTTACCTCACTATTTTTTATCAATAATGCTGCTTCCTTAGTTATTTTCCAATTACCATTCGTAATTTTATTCACTTCCATTTGTATTTGTTTCCAGAATTTTTGAACTTTATTACATTCCCAAAACATATGCATAAATACTCCTTTTTCCTTGCACCCATGCCAACAATTTCCTTTCTTCGTTGTTTGAAAACGTGCTAATTGTACTGGTGTATAATACCATTTATGTAGTATTTTTCTTCTCATCTCTCTTATTCTTGTGTTTTTAATTTTTTTAATATTTTCAATTATGCCTTCCATATCCCATTCATCAATTTCTAATTCGTCCTGCCAATATCTCGTCAGTCCTTTTACTACTTGTTCTTCCGCTTGTAATAATTCTCTATATATGTTACCTGTTTGTGCTTTTATATTCTTACACTTATCCCTTAGTATCCACTGAAGATTTTTAAGAAAAGACCAGACAAAGACCTATCTGAAATGGTAGGGTCTCTTGCTTGAGCAAGGGGTACACCTAGAACAGCGTTTCCCAACTGGTGTGCCACGGCACACTGGTGTGCCGCGAGACATGAGCGCCGAAAACCGCGGCATCGAGCAGGAGGCGGGGGACAGCTGCGAGCAGGAGCCCCAGGACGGAAGTACCGGCAGTGCCCCGCCCAGCTGGAGCTTCTCTGGCGTCGACGGCAAGTGTCCGATGGGAGGGGGGTGGCCGCAGCGGCCGCAGGCAGTCGCGGGGAGATGGCGGCGGCGAGAGGGATCGCTCTCGCTCTCTCTCTCAGCTGACTGCAAGCGAGAGCCCTGACGGTGGCGGTTGGACGTGCTGCTGGATGTCGTACATGCTGGCGCTGCGTGCCTGGCATATACAGTGTCCAGCACCACGTCCAGCTGCCGCCGTCAGGGCTCCCGCTTGCAGTCAGCTGAGAGAGAGAGAGAAAGAAAGAGAGACATATAAGAGAGGCAGAGAGAGAGAGAAAGAGACATAGCAAGAGAGGCAGAGAAAGAGAGACAGAGCAAGAAAGAGAGACAGCAAGAGAGGCAGAGAAAGAGAGATAGAGAAAGAGAGAGAGAAAGAGAGACATAGCAAGAGAGGCAGAGAGAGAGAGAAAGAAAGAGAGACATAGCAAGAGAAAAAGAGAGACTTAGCAAGAGAGGCACAGAGAGAGAGAGAAAGAGAAAGAAAGAGAGACATAGCAAGAGAGAGAGAAAGAGAGAGAGAGAAAGAAAGAGAGATAGCAAGAGAGGCAAAGAGAAAGAAAGAGACATATAGAAAGACAGTGAAAGAGAGAGAGAGAGCAAGAGAGAGAGAAAAAAGCAAGAAAGAGATAGCAAGAGAGACAGAGAGAGAGAGAGCAAGGGAGAGAGAAAGACATAGAGGAAGGGAAGGAGGGAGAGAGAAAGAGAGCAAAAAAGAGAGGAAGGAAGAAAGAAAGAGGGATGGAGAGAGAGAAAGAAGGGAAGGAAGGAAAAGAGAGAAAGAGGGAGAAATAGAGTGAAAGGGAGGAAGAGAGAGGGGTTTTTTTGTCCAAACTTTTCTTTAGCCCCCCCCCCCCCCCCTTCAGTGTTCCCCAGGATTTTGAAAATATGAATAATGTGCCGCGGCTCAAAAAAGGTTGGGAAACACTGGCCTAGAAGACCTCCAAAGTCCCTTCCAGTTTTATTCTGATTGATTGATTAAAAGTATAGCATACATCCTAAAATAGGCTTAACTCAGTTTAAATAATTCCTCCCCAACCTTTACAAAATCCAAAAAGAAAACACTAGCTAAAAACTTTTGCTGGTGTAAACTAAGTGATATCAGGATCTAGAATTTTGAAAAGCGAGAGAATCAAGTACCTTCATCTTCATGAAAGCAAATGATGTAAGCTGAGAGGGAGGAGGGAGGGGGGAGACATTGCACTAATCATGTCAGTTAATATACAGTAGGATTACCTGTGATTTTTTTTTTGCACACTATGCTAAGCTTCATTAGTGTTTTCTTGCTTATTTTTTGCATGGTGTGATCTGCGAACTTAGTCCATGTGATTAAAGATTCAACATGGTGTGAGAATTCAGGGAAAAAATGGATTAATTCAGCAATGCTCATTGCATTTAAAAAAGCTATGAGACAGAAAAGAGAAGAGAGTAGATGGAGACACCCTAATTTATTAACTTTTCTTCAGACCCAATTTATGAAACTGATTAGAATATCTAATTCTACTGCAGCTACCTTTTGGAAACTCAAAAGCTGTATTTTCAGTTCTTTCCCTTTTTAAAAAATACATTATGTTCAATGTTCTCTAACGTAGGATTTGACTAGCTGCTGGCTTCAAGTAGGTTAAATCCAGCCTGAGACTATTCAATTTAGCCCCCCAACTGCTGGACAATCTGCACACAGTCAATTGCTTTTCCAACACTGAGTTGATGTCGCTGTCACCGCAGCGGGGGCACAGCCAGCAATCACAGCCTTCAGCCTAAATCTGGCAGCTAAACAGTATCATTTATGACTGGTGAAAAAAATCATTTTTCAGCCCAACCCCTCGTCGGTATCTTGATCTATATAGCAGATTCCAGAACACAACTACCACTATCATCCCCCATTTAAATCTAGCCCAAAAAGATCTTCTATTTGGCCCATCAGCCTCTTACAATAAGGCTGCTTTTGATAAAGGAACTAGTCTTGCCTCTACAGGCAGCAGCAAATCTGGTTCCATCTTTTTACACCAAGGCATAGCAAAAAAAATATTTTCTCATCATTTTATTTATTTATTTGTTTGCTTGTTTGTTTTGTTTTGTCAAGTATATAATGCAGGGATGTGAAGAAATAATAATATTAATATACATGAATAAAAGATTAGAAGAACATTAGAAATAGTAATACAGTGTTCCCTCGATTTTTGCGGGTTCGAACTTCACGAAAAGTTTATACCACGGTTTTTCAAAAACATTAATTAAAAAAATACTTCGCTGTTTTTTCCCCTATGCCACGGTTTTTCCCGCCCGATGACATCATATGTTATCGCTAAACCTTCGTCCGCCTTTAATAAATATTTTTTAATAAACTTTAATAAATAAACATGGTGAGTAATAATCTAAATGGTTGCTAAGGGAATGGGAAATTGTAATTTAGGAGTTTAAAGTGTTAAGGGAAGGCTTGTGATACTGTCCATAGCCAAAAATAGTGTATTTACTTCCGCATCTCTACTTCGCGGAAATTCGACTTTCGCGGGCGGTCTCGGAACACATCCCCCGCGAAAGTCGAGGGAACACTGTATTCATATACAGGGTGATAGTAAGACATAAAGAGACAGTAGGACAGGAGACGGGAGGCACGTTGGTGGAAAGGGGAACCACACAGGGGATTCCTAAGAGGTCAGTAAGGGGCATGCATAAGCCCACCAGTGTGCCTTCCGTCCCCTGTCCTAATACTTCTCTTACATTTCTACTAACTACATGTATATGTTTATGAACTCTAGTATTTCTTCCATATTATTCCTATATCTTTCTTCTAATCTTCCATTTATATATTTTACTCTATTTATATCCCCTGAAACCTACATTATGTATTGGACAAAATAAATAAATAAAAAATAAAATAAACTTCTCTTACTGTCCCCCATCCAACAGCAAGAAGATGCTTGGTATGATATGAAGCACAAGCTGTTATCAATTACTCCAATGGTTCTTAGAATACTTCTTAACACAGCAGGAAAGAAAGTTCAAAGCACGCTTTAATGGCTATTGGGGGGGGGAGTTGTGGAGATGAGGAAAAAATAACTAAAAAGAAACCAAGAGGAGGCTGCAAATTGATGAGGATTTAGATACACAATTCAAGAGGAGGCAGAATGGCAGCTATAGCCATGCAATCAAAGGCATGCCTCCTTTACCTGTCTCATGGATAAAAGGAGCAGGGCTTTGATCATATGATTTTTGCCCCCACCCTCCCCAAACTGGTAAGTATATGCTCCAGCCTAATACAGAAATTAATTTTCAGCTTATCTCTGCTTAACTCGCTACATAAAACATTTGTATCTGCACAACAGGCCATGCTAGATCATATTAATTTAGAATTCAGCATATTCTGGATGGCAGCCATTGTCTTAAAAGGAGCTAGAGCATCATGCTAAGCCATAATATGCATATATTAGTTTAATTTGTATACTACAAACTCTGCCAAGAGCCTCCAGAACTCTACTTCATCAAAGCCATTAAAACTTCCATGGTAATATATCAACAAGTCAATGTTGACAACAATACATTAAAATAAATTATTGTACTGAGGCATAACCCTCTTCCTCCTCCTCTTCAATCTGGTAGAACCAGCATAATCCAAACCAATTAATTATACCCATGACTACAGCATTCATGTTAAACAATAATCAATGGCAGTGCCCAGTTAACTACCAAATGCTTCATTGAAAAAGCTCCCTTTCAACTGTCTCCCAGAATGCAAACCCAGCTTCTGAGGGGAAGCCTTTTTATAAAACCCACACGGTAATCATAAAGCAAGACCTTTGGACTTAACCTTCCCTGTACTTAGAGAAATGGGAAATAGCAAACGAATAGTTTTTCCCAAGTTGAATTTAGTAGACAAGTCAACTCTGGTTGAACAAGAAAATCCTTTGGGTACCTAAGTATCAAGTCATAAAAGACTTTATAAATGAAATACGGTACCCTAAATTACACCCACAGCTTCTCAGCAAATAATATTTAATGGTGTAACATCTATCAATAAGAGGGCTATCACATTTTATATCAAGTAAACTTCAAAGGCAGCCCCAAGTAGACTATCTTGGTGCAAATGAATCATAAAATATGATTTATGTGGGCATGGCATTTTGCTGTGTAAATACAGAAATTTTGTTTTATTAATCTGAGTTTAATGTTTTGGATGAATCCAGCTGTTTAGCTGCTACAAGTTACTACTTTTATAAGATCAAGGCTACTGAATTATTCCTTGAAATAGCCTTATCTCTTAGAACAGGGATCTACATCACCACCAAGGGCCACACTCTGCCAATCAGCGGACTTAGTCACAAAAAGAAATGAAGTATGAACAAAAGCAATTTGATTGAATTTACATTTCAATCAAAATACAATACATAAAAACAGTTGCTATAAATTATACCTCAAGTATCTAACGTTTTCCCTATTCCATTAAAAATGAGAACTCCCTAACAATTTTGCATAGTCCTTATAAAGTTGGGAGGGGAGATGAGAGTGTACACAATTTAGACAGAATCATGTTTCAGAATCCCTTCCATTAAGCTGCTTCTTTTTATATAATAACAACAAATCATTTCTATTTCTAGCCTGTTTTAAACATTCTCCTCTATCAACTGTTACTGTCCCACACTTGCTATTCTCTCCAACATACACTGCTGAGAAAAAAATAAAGGGAACAGTTAAACAACAGAATATAACTCCAACTCTTCAATGAGAATATTTCATTCATTCAGATCTAGGCTGTATTATTTGAGTGTTCCATTCATTCATTCTTTCTTTCTTTCTTTCTTTCTTTATTTATTTATTTATTTATTTGATTGATTGATTTGTATGCCGCCCCTCTCCGTAGACTCGTATGATATTATTATTATTATTATTATTATTATTATTATTTCAGCTCTTCCCTGCTCTCAGGCCTCTAAAAACCATATGCAATAGGGTTGATATTCCTGGAGGCGTCTGTAATATGGTAAATGATTTAGCTTTACTAGATAAATGGTCAAAGCAATGGAAACTGCAGTTTAATGTTTCAAATGTAAAATAATGCACTTGGGGAAAAGGAATCCTCAATCTGAGTACTGTATTGGCAGTTCTGCGTTAGCAAAAACTTCAGAAAAGAAGGATTTAGGGGTAGTGATTTCTGACAGTCTCAAAATGGGTGAACAGTGCAGTCAGGCGGTAGGGAAAACAAGTAGGATGCTTGGCTGCATAGCTAGAGGTATAACAAGCAGGAAGAGGGAGATTATGATCCCGCTATATAGAGTACTGGTGAGACCACATTTGGAATACTGTGTTCAGTTCTGGAGACCTCATCTACAAAAAGATATTGACAAAATTGAAAGGGTCCAAAGACAGGCTACAAGAATGGTAGAAGGTCTTAAGCATAAAATGTATCAGGAAAGACTTAATGAACTCAATCTGTATAGTCTGGAGGACAGAAGGAAAAGGGGGGACATGATCGAAACATTTAAATATGTTAAAGGGTTAAATAAGGTCCAGGAAGGAAGTGTTTTTAATAGGAAAGTGAACACAAGAACAAGGGGACACAATCTGAAGTTAGTTGGGGGAGAGATCAAAAGCAATGTGAGGAAATATTATTTCACTGAAAGAGTAGTAGATCCTTGGAACAAACTCCCAGCAGACGTGGTTGATAAATCCACAGTAACTGAATTTAAACATGCCTGGGATAAACATATATCCATCCTGAGATAAATTACAGAAAATAGTATAAGGGCAGACTAGATGGACCATGAGGTCTTTTTCTGCCGCCAGTCTTCTGTGTTTCTATGTTTCTTGAGGGAGTGGGGCAGAAATGCTTTGGCTGACCCACTGTGAGGTGCATTCCCATAAATGCAGCCCAATGAACACAAAAGAGCCAGATCGCAGCTTCCTTCCCTCCATCATATGTAACTGCCTACCCAGTAAGATAGATTATTTCAAAAGGAGGGGCTACTCTGGAGCAAACAAACAGCAGGCAAAACCACCTTCCAGCAATATGCTATATAACCACAGAGGAAATCTGCAGAAAATACAGTAAGATACTCAAGATTATTCTGGGCCAGCCACGCCCGTTCCAAGACATCCCATTCCAAGACATCTCTCCTCTCTCACCACCCATCACTCCCCTTGTGGAAGAGGAAGTGCTGACAGAGAGATTGCTTCTCATATAAAAATAGTTCTTACGTATTTCTCTCTGGGGAATGAGACCGGTTAACACCTGCACACATTAATTGCAATTTTGCGATGGTTTTTAGTCAAGGGATCATTTTGAGCATCCGGAAGCAACGCAAACCTGCATGGACTTTTTTAATCCCCTTATCTTGAATTTTCCTGGTGCATACTCTGATCCTACCTTGACTAGGTCCTGATCTCTCTATCCACATAGGATTCCCCCACTTGGTTATCTCTGCAAGAATGGAAGCGCCCCCCCCCCCAAAGGAAATGGCTGAAGGGATATAAACAGCAATTACTGAGCAACAGAAATTAAATGTGTCTGCACAGTACAGTACGGTTAAAAAAAAGCCAAGGTGATGGCTACAACATTTTAAAAAAAGTGTTTTAATGTGTGAGACAGACAAAGCATACATAAAAAACAGATTTGATTGCACCATGCACCATTGTGGCCATCTTGATTTTTCTGACCACCTCGAAACGGTCATAGACTACAAGCTGCTGGATGGACATACTGTATACTGTATACTGTATAAGTCTGCACTAGTCTATTACTACTAGTTTTTTCCTCATCATTCCTATCACCCATTTCCTCACACTTATGACTGTATGGCTGTAACTTGTTGCTTGTATCCTTAAGATTTCTATTAATATTGTTTACTGCTTGCTTATTTGACCCTATGACAATCATTAAGTGTTGTACCTCATGATTCTTGACAAATGCATCTTTTCTTTTATGTACACTGAGAGCATATCTCAAGGTTGACTCAATCTTCCATCCTTCCGAGGTGGGTAAAATGAGGACCCAGATTGTGGGGACAATATGCTGGCTCTGTTAAAAAGTGCTGTTACTAACATGTTGTAAGCCGCCGAGTCTAAGGAGAAGGGCGGCATAAAAATTGAATGAATAAATAAATATGAACCAAAGACAAATTCCTTGTGTGTCCAATCACACAAGGCCAATAAAAGTTTAGTAACTGAGCAGTAGTAACTGAGTAGTAGTTTAGTAACTGAGTAGTAGTTACTGAGTAGTAACTGAGTAGTTGATGCATGGAACTCACTACCAGACTGTAGTATCATCACCTAACCCCCAAAACTTTACCCTTAGACTATCCACTGTGCATAAGGGGCGTGCATAAGTACACCAGAGTGGCTTCCGTTCCCCCCCCCATCCTAATGTTTCTCTTTTAGTAGCATCATGTATATAAATATTATTATATCTTTGTATACCACCAATATGTACTTGACAAAACAAATAAATAAATAGAATAAATAAATAAATAAATAAATAAATGATTCTATTCTATGTTGCAGCGGTATATTGAGGCAATTGCATCGCAAAGGAAGATTATTTTCTACAGCATCCACATTTTCGGGAGGGGGGGCAAAGGAGGTACCCATCTAATTTAGGAAAGGAACGCAAGCCCAGCACCGCCGAATATCTTCGGGGGGTGCCGAGCCTGCTTCTCACGAGGGGAATACGCAAGAAGCCCTGGTGTATAAAAACTGGTTCTGGAACTGGAAGGGAGCGAGCGGGGCAATCTGACATAAGCTACTTTGGCGTCCCGGAGAAGAGAAGCAGGGACAGGGACCTCGCCACGTCGTCGCCACCGTAGCGTGTGACAGCGTCAAACCCCTTCCTCTCCTATCCTCCGGCCGCCGCATGTGGACTCTTTCCATGTTAAATGCCTCAGCCCAGCGGCGTGCGGCCTTCTTGCTGTTCCCGGTCCTTGCGGGGCGGAGTTTGTTGGGATAAACGTGAGGGAAAAGGCGGCTATTGTCTTCCCGCCATTCATCGCCCGGCGCGTCAAACGTCCTTTAATGGCCTTTTTACCAAGTCAACGGCTCGCTCACTCTTCCAAAGAAGAGGAGGGAGCGATTCCCCTTCCCTGGGCATGCCAAACTTCCTTGAGGACCTGGAGGCAATGGAGTCCCTCCACCACCACCACCACCACCACTACTACTACTACTACTACTCTTCCCCCACCCCATTCATGCAACAGCCGTGGGAAGGAGGTTAGGCCAAAGAAATTCAATGACCGGTCCAAGCTTCTTTGGCTGAAGCCAGCCGCAAACCGCCCACCGCCTTCTAGGAATGGTGCCATGAGGGAAAGAACTTGGAGTGCACCATCGTGACTGCCATCTTGACTTTTTCACCCTATTCACAGGCATCTGCCCATGCGGTCATAGTTCCCTCTAAGCTGAGCAGTGAGCAATCGCTCACTTAAAAAGCATCATCAACTCAGAGTTTTCTAAACCTGCCCAGAAGCCGAGAGAAAAAGAGTGAGAGGGAAGGAGAGAGAGAGGAAGAGAGGAAGAGAGAGAAACCGATAGAAAAAAGAGAGAAAGGAAGAGAGAAAGAAAATCAAAATCTAATTTGAAACTAACTCAACTATTTAAGTGGCATTTTGATATTGATAGAGTTGCCCTATTATGAGCTCACTGTGATAGACACACAGTACAGTATTTTATTTTGAAATTCTCTGAGGCAAAACAGGGTGGTTTGTTTGTTTGTTTGATTATTTATTTATTTATTATTTATGTGCCGCCCAGTCCCGAAGGGACTGCTGCTCAGACACTATACTTTTCCACCCACCCACCCCCCAAAAAATTAGAGGGAACACTGCATGCGGTAGCCCTTTTTTAACAGGTTGGTTTCTTCCCCCTTGGGTTCAACCGTGTCCTATTCTTGGAGAGTGCCTGGACAAATAATCCCTGCAAATTTCTTGGCAGAATTTTTTAGAAGTGATTTGCCATTGATTCTTCCTGGGGGTTTAGAGAAAGCAATCGGCCCAAGGTCACCCAGCTGGCTTTTATGCACAAGGTAGGGCTAGATCTCACCATCTCCAGGTTTCTAGATGGTGCACTTGGATCTCCTCCCTGCTTATGTATCACAACAGGGTGGAACTTTGTACCATCATGGCCCATCAGCTTGACTTTTCCACCCAATCCACGGATTCCCCTTCCAGTTATTCTACTTTCTTAACAGAAACATAGAAGACTGACGGCAGAAAAAGACCTCAAGGTCCATCTAGTCTGCCCTTATACTATTTTTTGTATTTTATCTTAGGATGGATCTATGTTTATCCCAGGCACGTTTAAATTCAGTTACTGTGGATTTACCAACCACGTCTGCTGGAAGTTTGTTCCAAGGATCTACTACTCTTTCAGTAAAATAATATTTTCTCATGTTGCTTTTGATCTTTCCCCCAACTAACTTCAGACTGTGTCCCCTTCTGAACAGACATAGGAAAGGATTTAAATTGCTGGCAGGCTGTGTGTGCAGCTTACTGAATTTATCCTGTTTTCTACAAAACAAGCCACACCGCTCACCTTCCCTAAACCAAGTGGAAAACTAACAAGATTTGCATTTTTTGCAGTTATGCTAAGATTAATTTGGTTAAACCTTTTTACAAATCAGCGATTGTGGTGTACAAAGAGTGCCTTGCTTTGGGTGATTAATAGTGGTATCTGACATTCAGTTCTGAATTGATTATTGTACACTCAGCCTAATCTACACCATAAAACTGTTTGTTTGTTTGTTTGTTTGTTTGTTTGTTTATTGTATTTATATGCTGCTCATTCCAATAGGACACTGAGCGGCTAACAATCGGAATAAACACAACAGCAATAAAACAGTTAAAATCTAATAATAAAAATCAATAATAACAGTAATATAAAAAACATACATACTTACAATTAGCCTAATTCCAGGCCTGCGAGAAAAGCCAGGTCTTAACTGCTTTCCGGAAGACTGGTAGGGTGGAGATAATGTGGATCTCTGGAGGCAGTTGGTTCCAAAGGGTCCCGAGCCACCACAGAGAAGGCTCTTCCTCGAGGTCCCACCAGCTGACATTGTTTGGCAGATGGGACATGGAGAAGGCCAACTCTGTGGGCCCTTACTGGCCACAACGAGGTATGAGGGAGAAGTTATGAGGGAGGAGGTGGTACCGTAAATAGTCTGGCCTTGTGGAGGTAGATAGAATGAAGGGCAGTCAGATGAAGCTGATAGATCTTTTGAGTTAGATCAGTGGTTCCTAACATGGAGGCCATGCCCACAGGGGGGCAATTTGTTTTTTAATGGGGGCAATTGGAACCTTGTTTAAACCAAGTTAATGACCCTTTAGGCTTCCTGCTCATGAGCAGGAGTTCAGTTTTTGAATAGTAAAAATTATATGGGGTGGGGGAATCAGGATTTTAGAGATGCTTAAGTGGGGCATGGCCAAAAAAAGGTTGAGAACCACTGAGTTAGATGATAAAGAGACAGCAGATGGTAGTAGCACCCAGCTGTTGGTGGCTAAGTATAAAAAGACAGAACTAGGTTAGCATTTGGATGGGAGACCAACAGGATATTATAAAAGGAATACTAAACCAAAAAGACAAAAAAAAATCTTAGAAGGTTACAGAAATACAGTGATACCTCTACTTATGAACTTGATTCGTTCTGTGACCAGGTTCTTAAGTAGAAAAGTTTGTAAGAAGAAGCAATTTTTCCCATAGGAATCAATGTAAAAGCAAATAATGCGTGCGATTGGGGAAACCACAGGGAGGGTGGAGGCCCTGTTTCCTTCCAGGAGATTCCTAGAGAGGCCCCACGGAGGCTTCTACCCACCTTTTCCGGACCTGTTTCCTCCCAGGAGATTCCTAGCCGCACAGAGGCTTCTCCCTGCCTTTTCCAGTTACATTTCGGAGGCTCGGGTTTGTAAGTGGAAAATGGCTCCTGAGAAGAGGCAAAAAAATCTTGAACACCCGGTTCTTATCTAGAAAGGTTCGTAAGTAGAGGCATTCTTAGGTAGAGGTACCACTGTATTGATTATAAGGAATATGTCCATCAAATCACTCCTGAGAATACTCTGGGCAGCAAATGTACCATTGAACAAATTGGAATTCTTACTCAAGATACAAAGTGTTGGTTATGACCTACAAAATTGGTTATGACCAGAATAGCTCCGAGACCGCCTTCTGCCCCACGAATCCCAGCGGCCAATTAGGTCCCACAGAGTTGGCCTTCTCCGGGTCCCGTCGACTAAACAATGTCGTCTAGCAATACCCATGGGGAGAGCCTTCTCTGTGGCGGCCCCGGCCCTCTGGAACCCACTCCCCCCGGAGATTAGGACTGCCCCCACCCTCCTCGTCTTTCATGAGTTATTAAAAACTCATCTTTGCCGCCAGGCATGGGGAAACTAACACACACACACCAATTGTCAAGGCTGGTGTATGGTTTGATTGGTTGTGTGATTATTTTGTTATATTATAAGGGTTTTAAATTGTATTTTAAAATTGGATTTGTACACTGTTTATGTTGTTCTGAGCCGCCCCGAGTTCTCGTAGAGGGGCGGCATACAAATCTAATAAATTATTATTATTATTATTATTATTATTGTTATTGTTATTGTTATTGTTATTGTTATTATTATTAAATCCTACTTTGGACACATAATGCAAAGACCTATTGGTAGTTCCCTGGAGAAAGCTCTGGTGTTGGAAAAGGTGGAAGGAAAGAAACATAGAAACATAGAAACATAGAAGTCTGACGGCAGAAAAAGACCTCATGGTCCATCTAGTCTACCCTTATACTATTTTCTGTATTTTATCTTAGGATGGATATATGTTTATCCCAGGCATGTTTAAATTCAGTTACTGTGGATTTATCTACCACGTCTGCTGGACGTTTGTTCCAAGGATCTACTACTCTTTCAGTAAAATAATATTTTCTCATGTTGCTGTTGATCTTTCCCCCAACTAACTTCAGATTGTGTCCCCTTGTTCTTGTGTTCACTTTCCTATTAAAAACACTTCCCTCCTAGACCTTATTTAACCCTTTAATATATTTAAATGTTTCGATCATGTCCCCCCTTTTCCTTCTGTCCTCCAGACTCTACAGATTGAGTTCATTAAGTCTTTCCTGATACGTTTTATGCTTAAGACCTTCCACCATTCTTGTAGCCCGTCTTTGGACCCGTTCAATTTTGTCAATATCTTTTTGTAGGTGAGGTCTCCAGAACTGAACACAGTATTCCAAATGTGGTCTCACCAGCACTCTATATAGCGGGATCATAATCTCCCTCTACCTGCTTGTTATACCTCTAGCTATGCAGCCAAGCATCCTACTTGCTTTCCCTACCGCCTGACTGCACTGTTCACCCAGAACAGACTGGATGGCCTCAGTTAACAATAGTGATGCCTACCTGGTTGGAAGATTTGAAGGAACAGGTTAGAGACAGATTATTGTGGAGAAAATCTATGCTAAGGGACGACAACAACTTGAAGCCTCAAAGGTGCTTTTCAAAAGGCAACTGGACTTTCTTTGGGGGGTTTTTTCTTGAATCGTTTTGCTTTTTATCCAAGAAGCTTTTTTAACTTCTTCACAAGCTTCTTGGATGAGAAGAAAAATGTTTCAAAGGAAAACTAAGAAAGTCTAGTTGCTTTTTGAAAAGCACCTTTGAGATAACCAGGTCCTGGATGATTGAGAATCTTCCTAGACAGCAACTTGAAGGCACCTAATCATCAAATCATTAGAGGTCTATAGTGTAGCAATGCTAGAACATGGCACAATTGGTGATGGGGTGGTTAAATGCTGAATTTTTTTTAAAAAAAAAATTCTGAGCTGGAATGGAGCAAGGAAACTGAGAACTCACTTTGCTCTTCAGAAAGAAAAGCAATGGCTTAGCTGAATTCCCTTAAAATCTCTTGAAATATTACATGCTGTGAGGCCTTATCTCATCCTCTGTCTATAAATCACTATATTTACATAGTATGTCTAACCAAGTTATCTAATTAACCCATTTCCCACATTCCCTAGATACCCAGATTATCAAAGTTTACTACAGCAGACTGAGTTTAAAAATCTAACCAAAATCAGTTCAGTTAAACACTTAAAGGTTCCTTTGTTCAACATGTTAAACTTAGCTTTAAGCTTAATAATGTTTGTAAAGCAAATGCACCCTCAGATGTTTAACTGAGCTGATTAAGAGTGTTTTGTGGAATACAGTGGTCCCTCGACTTGCGCGTTCTCGATTAGCGCGAAACGCTGCAACGCGGTTTTTCAAAAAATATTATTTAAAAAATAAAATATTAAAATATTATTTTAAAAAAAAATTTTTTTTTAAAAAAAATTTTTTTTTTATTCTGTTCCCTGAATGGAGACCGCCGGCCGCTCAATCGGGCCGGCAGGGAACAGAATGGAGCCTTCCGCGGCGGGGCTGGTAAGGGGGGGAGCCGAGGGGGGAGCAGCAGGGAGCCCACGTTGGAGACCCTCCGCGGCGGCGGGGGCTGCTGCTGTTGCTGCTGGCTGTTGTTTCCGCCGCTGCCTCTCTTAAGCTCGCCTGGGGGCGGTTGGGGGGGTCGGGCCCCGCGTCTCCTGGAGGGTGGCGGTGCAGCAGCCTGCCTCCCCCGCGCTTTACCTGAGGGGGTGCCGCGAGCGGGTTGCGGAGCGGCGGCAGCAACTCCTGAAGGGGGCTCCCGCGCGAGCCAGCCGGGAAATCCTCGCGCCTTCCGCCCGCTCTCCCGACAGGCACTAAACTTGCAACTTCTCCCCGGCGCCGGCCGTGCAAGTTTAGTGCCTGTCGGGAGAGCGGGCGGAAGGCGAAGGTCCAAAGTCCGTATCCCTCCGCTGGAGGGAATCGGCGGGTACGCGTCTTTCTCTCCTTTCCCTCCCACCGCTTCGAATAGGTCCGGAAAAGACTCCGCCCTTCTCTCTTTAAAAAGCCCGAAGAGGGGATTGCGGAACCTCGCCCCATTGTAAATACAGAGCGGGAGAAAGGGGAGGGGGGTGGCGGCAAGGAACATGGCAGGGAGCGGAGGCGCGGGCGAGACCAAACGCCGCGGAAAGCAGAGGGGAGGACGCGGGGTCGAGGCGCCTCGGGCCGGCCAGCCCGCGTCGCCGCTTCTCGGCCCGGCGCCCCTCGGGTTGGACTCTCTTTCAGCCGCCGCCAGTCCGGAGAGCGTAGGCGAGGCGGCCCGCGGTTCACCATCCACATCCTCCAGTTTGTTGTTCTCATGGCGCTCTGGCAATTCTCCATTCCTTTCGTCCTTCAGAGCTTTTAAGAATGACGGTGAGCGGGGTGAATCGGGCGGGCGGGGGGTAGCGGCAAGGAGCCCGGAAAAATCACCATTGCATTGCCAGCCTCCGAATTTGCGTCGCTCCACCTTCTGCGCATGTGCGGCCAGGGCGCGCATGCGCAGAAGGTTTTTTACTTCCGCATCCAGTATAACGCGGAAATCGGTTAGCGCGGGAGGTCTTGGAACGTAACCCCCGCGCTAACCGAGGGATCACTGTACAGCAGTTATTAATAAATCTTGAATCATGGAAAAGCTGTTTCTCTTCAGTTCCTTTAGAATAGAATAGAATTTTTATTGGCCAAGTGTGATTGGACACACAAGGAATTTGTCTTGGTGCATATGCTCGAAATGTACATAAAATATACATTTGTCAAGAATCATGTGGTACAACAATTAATGATTGTCATAGGGGTCAAATAAGCAATGAAGAAGCAATATTAATAAAAATCTTAGGATATAAGCAACAAGTTACAGTCATACAGTCAACATGGGAGGAAATGGGTGATAGGAATGATGAGAAAAACTAGTAAAATAGAAGTGCAGATTTAGTAGAAAGTCTGACAGTGTTGAGGGAATTATTTGTTTAGTAGAGTGATGGCGTTCGGGAAAAAACTGTTCTTGTGTCTAGTTGTCTTGATGTGCAGTGCTCTGTAGCGATGTTTTGAGGGTAGGAGTTGAAACAATTTGTGTCCAGGATGTGAGGAGTCAGTAAATATTTTACCCGCCCTCTTTTTGACTCGTGCAGTATACAGGTCCTCAATGGAAGGCAGGTTGGCAGCAATTGTTTTTTCTGCAGTTCTGATTCTCCTCTGAAGTCTGTGTCAGTCCTGTTGGGTTGCAGCACCAAACCAGACAGTTATAGAGGTGCAGATGACAGACTCAATGATTCCTCTGTAGAACTGAATCAGAAGCTCCTTGGGCAGTTTGAGCTTCCTGAGCTGGCGCAGAAAGAACATTCTTTGTTGTGCTTTTTTGATGATGTTTTTGATGTTAGGTGACCATTTTAGGTCTTGAGATATGATAGAACCTAGAAATTTGAAGGTCTCTACTGTTGATACTGTGTTGTCTAGTATTGTGAGAGGTGGAAGGGTGGAAGGGTTTCTCTTAAAGTCTACCACCATTTCTACGGTTTTGAGTGTGTTCAGTTCTAGATTGTTCTGGTCACACCACAAGGACAGTTGTTCAACTTCCCATCTGTATGCGGATTCATCGTTGTCTCGAATGAGTCCGATCACTGTTGTATCATCTGCAAACTTCAGTAGTTTAACAGATGGATCGTATGAGATGCAGACATTGGACATCTGAAACATCTGACCAAAGTGAAATGAACCTACATACCATCTGCATTGGTTGCCGATCAGTTTCCGGTCACAATTCAAAGTGTTGGTTATGACCTATAAAGCCCTTCATGGCACCGGACCAGATTATCTCCGGGACCGCCTTCTGCCGCATGAATCCCAGCGACCAGTTAGGTCGCACAGAGTCAGCCTTCTCTGGGTCCCGTCAACTAAACAATGTCATTTGGCGGGACCCAGGGGAAGAGCCTTCTCTGTAGCGGCCCCGGCCCTCTGGAACCAACTCCCCCCAGAGATTAGAATAGCCCCCACCCTTCTTGCCTTTTGTAAGCTCCTTAAAACCCACCTCTGTCATCAGGCATGGGGGAACTGAGATATTCTTTCCCCCTAGGCTTCTACAATTTATGTATGGTATGTTTGTATGTACGATTGGTTTTTAAAATAAGGGTCTTTAGCTGTTTTAGTATTGGATTGTTGCATGTTGTTTTTACCACTGTTGTTAGCGGCCCCGAGTCTACGGAGAGGGACGGCATAGAAATCAAATCAAATCAAATCGAATGAATGAATGAATGAATGAATGAATGAATGAATGAATGAATAAATAAATAAATAAATAAATAAATATGTTGGGTTGCTATCTCCATCTTAACATTGGGCCATTTTAGATGATTTTAAAAATGCATCTCAAACTTTAATAATAATGTTTTTTGGGTCCTGGACCATGACAATTACCTTTTATTCTAAGCTTTTGGGTTCCCTTATGTTTCTCTGCACCTGATCTTTGCACGCTCACATAGGTTGTAAATGGGAATAGCCTGAATTGCTGAGCTTGTATGTTTGAATCATATATCAGAGCAGAAAGTGACTTAAAATTTCAAGGTTAGGAATGACTACTCACAGCTACGGTGGGCAATTTGTAAGAGCTGGGCTGCAAGCCAAACCTTCCAACTACAATTTTTAGAGAGTGATAAGCAGTTCTCTGTGCTATGAGGTGGTAAGCACACATACATAGGCACTAACCCGTAGGCACTAACCCATGATGTGTTGATTTGTGATTTAACAGGCTGAGTGTATCTAATCAATTTATATAAATATACAAATGTATCTTTTTCTTTTATGTACTTTGAGAGCATATGCACCAAGACAATATGGCCAATAAAATTCTATTCTATTCTTATATCCTAGTGAGTAAATAAAGTACAATAAGGGTACTGTAGTGTGCATCGGACCAGAATATCTCCGGGACCGCCTTCTGCCTCACGAATCCCAGCAACCGATTAGGTCCCACAGAGTTGGCCTTCTCCAGGTCCCGTTGATGAAACAATGTTGTCTGTCAGGACCCAGGGGAAGAGCCTTCTCTGTGGCAGCCCCGACCCTCTGGAATCAACTCCCCCCGGAGATCAGGGCTGCCCCCACCCTCCTTGCCTTTTGCAAACTCCTTAAAACCCACCTCTGCCGTCAGGCATGGGGAAATTGATTTCCCCGGGCTGTTCCGTTTTATGCATGGTTTGTCTGGGACGTATGATTGTTTTTATATTAAGGGTTTTAAACTGTTTTTAATCATTGGATCTGTACTGTGTTTTATTGTTGTGTTTTATTGCTCCGAGTCTCCAGAGAGGGGTGGCATACAAATCTAATAAATAATAATGGTGAGCAAGCAAAACTACTGTGGGACTTCTGACTTCTGACTGACCGAACTCTGAAGCATAACACACCAGACATCCTGATTGTGGAGAAAAAGAAAGTATGGATCATCGACATCGCAATCCCAGGGGTCAGCAGAATTGAGGAGAAGCAGCTAGAGAAATTAGTGAAATATGAAGATCTAAAAATCGAGCTGCAACGACTCTGGCATAAGCCAGTGAAAGTGGTCCCAGTGGTACTTGGCACGCTGGGCGCAGTACCAAAGGATCACAATGGACATTTAAAAACCATCAGAATTGACAATTGCAAAAGGCCGCTTTACTGGGATCGGCAAACATAATTCGCTGCTACATCATGCAGTCCTAGGCGCTTGGGAAGCGCCCAACTGGTGATGAAATATGAAATCCAGCATAATGATCTCGTTTGCTGTGTTGTATTGACATAATAATAATAATTATAATTATAATTATATAATTATAATTATATAATTATAATTATATAATTATAATTATAATTATAATTATAATTATAATTATATAATAATAATAATAATAATAATAATAATTATTATTATTATTATTATTATTATTATTATTATTATTATTATTATTATTTCAGACCTATGAGGTAGATTCAGCAACCAATGGCATGTAGATCAGGACTATTTTTATTGTAGCATCTCTAGTAACAGAAGCTTTAAAGTCGGAATATGCTTCCCTCCCGCCAACCCACCTCCCTTTCTCTTGATCAGCTTGTTTGAGCCATTTTCTCAAATTAGTTTCTTGGAAAGGACACAAGCTGTGCTTGTCTGATCATTGAGTTGGTAGTGTTAGAAGAAATGTCCATCTGGGTTCAGTTCCAAGTAGGGAGAAAGACAGTGGAAACATGGAAGCTGCTTGGAAGGATGGTTTAACGGTGAACAGGACCACATGGGTTTTAGGTCCTGGGCAGCTGGGCACATGGAGTGGAGAGTGAGTGTTATTTACACCTTCTCTTGGCTTTGACCTTGAGCTTCCTGTTCCTGTGGCAAGGGCATGTATTCTATTAGTTGCAGATTCCCATATGAAGTCATGTTTATCTGAATTAAGGTTGGTTGAACCTTGGGCTGATGTAATATCCCCAGGTGCCATGTGGTGAGTTCTGTTGCTAGATGGGTAGAGGGCAGGGGTGGGCTGCTGGACGGATGGGGGGAAACGTAGTGGGGTAGCAAAAATGGAGCTCCACCCCAGAGCACCCAATTTGCACTGAAAGATGTTAGAAACATAGAAACATAAAAGACTGACGGCAGAAAAAGACCTCATGGTCCATCTAGTCTGCCCTTATACTATTTCCTGTATTTTATCTTACAACGGATATATGTTTATCCCAGGCATGTTTAAATTCAGTTACTGTGGATTTACCAACCACGTCTGCTGGAAGTTTGTTCCATGTTGAAAGAAAATGCAGAGCATCCTGCATAAGACACACCCACAGTGTAGTAGTAAATATTTTGGTAGCCCTTCACTTGTAGAGGGCCAATCCTGCTAGATCCTGAGGATCATGTCTTAATCCCATTAGCCTAGAGCTGAGGTCTATTGTTTTCTAGATCAGTGTTTTTCAACCAGTGTGCCGTGGCACACTAGTGTGCCGTGAGACATGGTCAGGTGTGCCGCGAAGCTCAGAGAAAGAAAGAAAGCAAGAGAGAGAGAGAAAGAGAACAAGAGAGAGAGAGAAAGCAAGAGAGAAAGAGAACAAGAGAAAGAAAGCAAGAGAGAGAGAAAGAGAGAGAGAAAGAGAACAAGAGAGAGAGAGAAAGCAAGAGAGAAAGAGAACAAGAGAAAGAAAGCAATAGAGAGAGAAAGAGAGAGAAAGAAAGCAATAGAGAGAGAGAAAGAGAGGGAGGGAAGGAGAGAGAGAAAGACATAGAGGGAGGGAGGGAGAAAGAGAGCAAAAAAGAGAGGAAGGAAGAGAAAGAAAGAGGGATGGAGAGAGAAAGAAGGAAGGGAGAGAAAGAGGGAGGGAGGGAGAAATAGAGCGAAAGGGAGGAAGAGAGAGAGAGGATTTTTTGTCCAAACTTTTTTTAGCCCTCACCCTACCCCCGCTCAATGTGCCCCAGGGTTTCGTAAATGTAAAAAGTGTGCCGCGGCTCAAAAAAGGTTGAAAATCACTGTTCTAGATAGACTGGCCCAGTCATAAAATCATAGAATCATCACATCATAGAGTTGGAAGGGACCTCGAAGGTCATTGGGTCCAACCCCCTGCTCAATGCAGGATCCATTAAACCATCCCAGAAAGAGGACTGTCCAGTCTCTGTTTGAAGATCTCCAGTGAAGGTGAGCCCACCACCTCCTGTGGCAAACTGTTCCACTGGTTAATCACCCTTACTGTTTGAAAGTATTTTCTGATATCTAATCTAAATCTACTCCCCTTGCAGTTTCATTCCATTGTTTCTAGTCCTTCCATGTGCTAATGAGAACAATGCTGATCCCTCTGCTCTGTGACAGCCCTTCAGATATTTGTAGACAGGGATCAAGTCTCCTCTCAGTCTTCTCCTTTGGAGACTAAACAGTCCTCAATGGGCACCAAATATCTGCTGGGGGCAGGGAGCTGCTTTGTCTTTAAAAACATGTTTCTCCTTTTCTCATCCAGGGATATATAATATTCTGCCTTTTTAATATTTCATAGAATATTTCATTCTTCTAGGAGGGGTGGTGGTTACTTTCTCCAGTAGTGACTCTTCCTCCTGCCCTTCAAGGCCATTCCCTATGCCCTATAGATCAATGCAGTAACCAGTAGGTCTTTCAATATGGCTAATCCTGTCCTATACGGAGCACTTTAGCTCTTCTGCGCAAAACGGAATCAGCAATTTTTATGATTTGCTGAGCAAGTGAGCTTGACCAGTTTTTAAATCGATGCAGATAAGCTTTTAAATTCCACAGGATGCTTTCGTAGTCCCCGGGTTCAGAGAACAAGGTTGAAATGGACGTTCAAAGTTCATTTGAACTTCGTTAAGGACTACTCAGCTGCTACATTATTTTGTGGTGGGAGTGATTGCTACATTATTTTGGAGTGGGGCTGAGTACCAGATGGAAAGAACTGCTTCCACAGAGTGGTGGATTGCTTTTCTCCTGATATCTGCAGTTAAAAACCACAACGAAAGAGCTGCGACATAACACTCCCACACTGGCGCTAATGGAGAGTCGGCATTTGTAATAAATAAATAAACAATATTGAGCAAGATGGACCTGCGATTTAACTCCAGATGACACCATATGTCCACAGGAGAAAAGGAGGAAGCCTCTTCGTGTGCGTGAGAAGTCAGAGTAAAGCTGCCGAACTTGTGGGGGGCGCCTCAGCCCTCGGCTTCAGAAATCAAAGAGCCATCAGATCATCTGGTGTTTACTACTGAGTGTACGGCTTCCCCCAGCAAAGCTGCAAAGAGGTTTACAGCAGCCATTCTGTTAATTGGATTACAGGCTGTTAGGCCTTGCTGAGAGGGTGACAAAGGGCCCTCCGGAGGCTCAGCAGTTTAACAAGAAATATACTATCTTTGGGAATAGAGGAATGAAAAAACCTGCGGATCCGCCTCTTCCCGGAGCCCAGCTAAAAACGTGGCCTTTGCTGCCCTCTGCAGAGGTTGGAGCCTCAGTGCACAACACTGTCTGCAAAGGGAAACAAAACCAGAGCAGAAACGGGATTGCCACGGGCAGGGAGAGCCCAAGGCAGCCGCCCACTTTTAAATGGCATCTTCGGCTGTGATTGAAGAAGACAACTTGTATTTTTGCAGCTGCAAATATGTAATGGTCTCTACATGGGGCTACCTTTGAAAAGTGTTCGGAAACTCCAGATTGTGCAGAATGCAGCTGCGAGAGCAGTCATGGGCTTACCTAGGTATGCCCATGTTTCACCAACACTCCGCAGTCTGCATTGGTTGCCGATCAATTTCCGGTCACAATTCAAAGTGTTGGTTATGACCTTTAAAGCCCTTCATGGCATTTGACCAGAATATCTCCGAGACCGCCTTCTGCCGCACGAATCCCAGCCACCGATTAGGTCCCACAGAGTGGGCCTTCTCCGGGTCCCATCAACTAAACAATGTTGGTTGGCAGGCCCCAGGGGAAGAGCCTTCTCTGTGGCGGCCCCGGCCCTCTGGAACCAACTCCCCCCAGAGATTAGAACTGCCCCTACTCTCCTTGCCTTTCGTAAGCTCCTTAAAACCCACCTTTGTCGTCAGGCATGGGGGAACTGAGACATCTCCCCCGGGCATATACAATTTATGAATGGTATGTTTGTATGTATGTTTGTTTAGTAAATGGGTTTTTTAAATATTTTAAACTACAATTTAGATTTATGAATTGTTTTATTTTGTTGTGAGCCGCCCCGAGTCTGCGGAGAGGGGCGGCATACAAATCTAAATAATAAATAAATAAATAAATAAATAAATAAATAAATAAATAAATAAATAAATAATAAAAATAAATTAAGCAGCGTGAAAATAGGCATGTTTTGCCCCCAGAACTCAGCAATATTTGGAAATTTGAAGCATGTGATTGAATCCACAAAAGGATTGACATGGGGAATTTGCCATATCACAGAATACTCATGGTGTGGAATATGGCCAGGCAAATAAAAGCCCATTTACCAAAAACCAAACTAGCCCCTCAGTGCCTGGTACCATAGCAGGAAGTGGGGGCTTCTATAAAATTCAAAGGGTTTCTATAAATAATTACCGTATTGAAAAATACTCAGACGAAGTCAACTGGTGAATTAGCAGTTTGTTTTATTTTTCTCTAAGTCAGAACAGTCGGGTTAAACAGATCGGTTAAGGCAGTGTTTCCCAACCTTGGCAACTTGGAGATATCTGGACTTCAACTCCCAGAATTCCCCAGCCAGCATTTTCTGGCTGGGGAATTCTGGGAGTTGAAGTCCAAATGTCTTCAAGTTGTCAAGGTTGGTAAACACTGGGTTAGGGTATAGGCAACAATTCTCTCTCAGAGAAAGTGGCGCGTCTTTAACTTATTTATAGGCTTCACAGAGTAACAACCCTTATTTGACATGGTAACAAGTCTCCCGCCAGAACGAACAGCCAATCAGGAGACAACAGTCAAATACTGAGCCTTAGCAACTCTCTCTGCATATTTAACACGTATTTTTTGGAGTATAGGGTACACCTTTTTCCTCCCTAAAAGAGGCTGAAAATTTGGGTGCATCTTATACTTCGATTGTAGCTTTTTTTTGAAGCTTTTTTTCTCACCCCTAACATGGTGCTAACGATCTTCCCGGCTTCCTACTCCCTCTGAAGTAGTTTTTAAAGCCCTAAGTCTTTGCAGGTTTGTTTTCATTCCTACTCCCCCTGAAAAAGGTTTTTTCAGCGGTAATCAGGGGATATAATAATGTACTGAAGCCCAACAGACTAAGGATGCTAGCTAGATGAATACCTGGTAGGTAGATTTTCCCCCCTATTTTCCTCCCCAAAACCCAAGGTGTGTCTTATACTCTGGTGCATCTTTTATTCCGAAAAATACAGTATGCTGCTAGAGGCCGTACTTTAGTTTGCAGTGAACCAGCTTTGTATGTATTAAATAATTAGATGGGACAGGAAGCTGGTGGGCACACTGCCAATATGTTGCAGGTTATCCCTGATAGCTTTCTCTCATACTTTTTTTTTTTTAATTAAGGGGCCTCACAGTGTGGAGTTGAAATGAAATCATCTAATCGATTCTAAGAGCTGAGCTGGAAATCAGATTACTTTTAAAAGATGTTTTGAAGCATACGGAGAACAATTTAACCTACTTTTTCTTGGCCTGCTAATTTTCTACATACAGACAGTCCTCGACTTACAATAGTTTGTTTAGTGACTGCTCAAAGTTACAACAGCACTGAAAAATTGACTTATTTTTCATACTTACAACCAATGTTCCCTCTAATTTTTTTTCCGTGTGGGCGGAAAAGTATAGTGTCTGAGCGACAGTCCCTTTGGGACTGCGTGGCATAGAAAAATAAATAAATAAATAAATAAATAATAAGAAAAAAATTCCCTTCTTTTTTTTATAAAAAGAAATTAATAATAAAACAAAACCAAAATCTATTACTATTATTATCTTCTCTTTTTCCATCCCTGTCTCCTCCCCCCTTTTGTGTGTGTGTGTGTGTGTGTGTGAACTCTTGAACCATTTCCAATTAGAGGTGAGCTATTGGAAATTGACTCCAATTGTAAAACAGAGTCGACTGACAACGAGTCAGTCGAGGTGACTGGGGCACGTACTTGTCCACCTGTCTGGGAAGAGTTTGATCTGGTGACACCTGATGAAGTGGACAAGGCCATTGGAGCTGTGAGATCCGCCACCTGTTTACTGGATCCGTGTCCCTCCTGGTTGGTTTCGGCCAGCAGGGAGGTGACACGGAGCTGGGCCCAGGAGATTACCAACGCTTCCTTGGGGAGGGGAGTTTTTCCATCACTCTATAAAGAAGCGCTCCTGCACCCCCTCCTCAAGAAGCCCTCCCTGGACCCAGCCATACTTAATAACTATCGTCCAGTCTCCAACCTTCCCTTTATGGGGAAGGTTGTTGAGAAGGTGGTGGCACTCCAGCTCCAGCGGTCCTTGGAAGAAGCCGATTATCTAGGTCCCCAGCAGTCGGGCTTCAGGCCCGGTTACAGCACGGAAACCGCTTTGGTCGCGTTGATGGATGATTTCTGGCGGGCCCGGGACAGGGGTTTATCCTCTGTCCTGGTGCTTCTTGACCTCTCAGCGGCTTTCGATACCATCGACCATGGTATCCTTCTGCACCGGCTGGAGGGGTTGGGAGTGGGAGGCACTGTTCTTCAGTGGTTCTCCTCCTACCTCTCTGGCCGGTCGCAGTCGGTGTTAGTGGGGGGTCAGAGGTCGGCTCCGAGGTCTCTCCCTTGTGGGGTGCCTCAGGGGTCGGTCCTCTCCCCCCTGCTATTCAACATCTACATGAAACCGCTGGGTGAGATCATCCAAGGACATGGGGTGAGGTATCATCAATACGCCGATGATACCCAGCTTTACATCTCCACCCCATGCCTAGTCAACGAAACGGTGGAAGTGATGTGCCAGTGCCTGGAGGCTGTTGGGGCCTGGATGGGTGTCAACAGACTCAAGCTCAACCCGGATAAGACGGAGTGGCTGTGGGTTATGCCTCCCAAGGACAATCCCATCTGTCCGTCCATCACCCTGGGGGGGGAATCATTGCCCCCCTCAGAGAGGGTCCGCAACTTGGGCGTCCTCCTCGATCCACAGCTCACATTAGAAAACCATCTTTCAGCTGTGGCGAGGGGGGCGTTTGCCCAGGTTCGCCTGGTGCACCAGTTGCGGCCCTATCTGGACCGGGACTCATTGCTCACAATCACTCATGCCCTCATCACCTCGAGGTTCGACTACTGTAATGCTCTCTACATGGGGCTACCTCTGAAAAGTGTTCGGAAACTTCAGATCGTGCAGAATGCAGCTGCGAGAGCAGTCATGGGCTTACCTAGGTATGCCCATGTTTCACCATCACTCTGCAGTCTGCATTGGCTGCCGATCAATTTCCGGTCACAATTCAAAGTGTTGGTTATAACCTTTAATGCCCTTCATGACATCGGACCAGAATACCTCCGAGACCGCCTCCTGCCGCACGAATCCCAGCGACCGATTAGGTCCCACCGAGTGGGCCTTCTCCGGGTCCCGTCAACTAAACAGTGTCAGTTGGCGGGCCCCAGGGGAAGAGCCTTCTCTGTGGTGGCACCGGCTCTCTGGAACCAACTCCCCCGGAGATTAGAACTGCCCCTACTCTTCCTGCCTTCCTTAAACTCCTTAAAACCCACCTTTGCCGTCAGGCATGGGGGAATTAAGACATCTCACCCTGGGCATGTTTAAATTGTGTATGGTATACTTGTGAGTGTGTCTGTTAGTATATGGGGTTTTCTTTTAAATCTTAAATGTTTTAAACTTGCTCGGATTATTTATGATTTGTTTTCTCTGCTGTGAGCCGCCCCGAGTCCTCGGAGAGGGGCGGCATACAAATCTAAATAATAAATAAATAAATAAATAAATAAATAAATAAATAAATAAATAAATAAATAAATAAATGGTTCAAAAGTTCACACACACACACACAAACAGCTGGGGGGGTTTTTTCTCTGTTATTATTTGGGTGCTTTTTACCATATGCTTTAAATCAAGAGTCATTTCTCTCTCTTTCTTTCTCCCCCTCTTGCTCTCTCTCTCTCTTTCTCTCTCTCTCTCTCTCACTTTCTTTCTCTCTCACTCTTTCTCTCTCTTGCTTTCTTTCTCTTCTCTCTCTTGCTATCTCTCTCCCCCCTTTCATCTCTCTCTCTTTCTCTCTTGTTTTCTTTCTCTCTCTCTATTACTTTCTTTCTCTTTTCTCTCTTGCTATCTCTCTCCCCCCCCCTTTCTCTCTTTCTCTCAGCAGCAGCATTGGGCAGTAGCCGTGGGGCGGTGGCAGGGTGATCAGCTGTGAGGTGGAGCTCTGGAACGGAGGCACCAACGGTGAGGGGGCTGCGAGAGCGCTTTCTACGAGCACTTCGGGAATGCCTGCCCTGCCTCTACTGCATCCCCCTTGCTGGAAGTCTGGGACGAAAGCACTCCCAGCGAAGGGGCTGCGAGAGGGGCAGGGCAGGCATTCCCGAAGCCCGCGGAGAAAGCCCTCTGTCACAGTCCCCTGGCTGGCAGCGCTTTCGTCCCGTAGCTGCCACCGTCGCGGGCGAAGTTGCGCCCCAAGGCAGGAGGCGGCGGAGGAGGAGAGGGGGCGGATCAGGCAGGCGAGGGGCAGGGCCGAGAAGCCAGGGGCGCGTTTGGCCGGAGGCACCATGGGGAGCTAGGGGCGGCTGCAGCTCCCTTTCCTCCTACTGCCGCACCTCCCCCCCCCCCCCCCGTGGGCTGGCAGGGGGATGGGGAGTGCGCGCCCATGGAAAAGGGTGTGCGGGGGGTATCTTGGTGTGTGCGCACGCACACAGCTTACAGGGAACGGTGCTTACAACTTTTGCATAATTCCCATGGTCACAAGATCGAAAGTTTGGCTCATTTATGATGGCTGCAATCCTCTGGAGTTATGTGATCACCTTTTGCAATTTTCTGACAAGTCAGTGGGGAAATCAGGTTGATTCGGTTAACTAATTTCATATTACTAACTTACTAACTGCAGTGATTCACTTAACACCACTACTGGAAAAGTTGTAAAATGGGGTAAAGCTCCCTTCATAAATGTCTCGCTTAGCAGCAGAAATTTTGATGTTCTAAGTTGAGGATTACTTGTACAGATGGGAGATCTAATTTCTTATGTATATTTGATAGTTTCTTGCTGGGAGTATCTCAGATGCATGCAGTCTGGAATGTGTGAAGAAGTAACACATATCAGTGCAAGTAAAACTTTTCACAGGGTCTCAACCATAATTACGGATAACTCTGTAAAAGATTTGTAGATAAGTCAGCCTAGTTGGCCATGATTTTTGGCCCTGTTTGGACAGGGAGTCACTGCTCACAGTCACTCATGCCCTCATCACCTCAAGGTTCGACTGCTGCAACGCTTTCTACATTGGGCTACCTTTGAAAAGTGTTCGGAAACTTCAGATCGTGCAGAATGCGGCCGCGAGAGCAATCATGGGCTTTCCTAGATATGCCCATGTCACACCAACACTCCATGGCCTGCACTGGCTGCCGATCAGTTTCCGATCACAATTCAAAGTGTTGTTTATGACCTATAAAGCCCTACATGCCATCAGACCAGAATCCAGGTCCCGTCAAGTAAGCAATGCCGTCTGGTGGGACCCAGAAGAAGAGCCTTCTCTGTGGTGGCCCTGGCCCTCTGGAATCAACTCCCCCCGGAGATTAGGACTGCCCCCACCCTCCTTGCCTTGCCTTTCTTAAGCTCCTGAAAACCCACCTATGTCGCCAGGCATTGGGAAATTGATGTACTCCTCAGCTATTATGGTTTATGTATGGTTTTTTTGGATTGTATGATTGCTTTTTATTATAAGAGTTTTTTAAAACTGTTTTTTAAACATTGAATTTGTACACTGTACAGTGTTCCCTCGATTTTCACGGGGGATGCGTTCCGAGTCCTCCCACGAAAGTCGAATTTCCGTGAAGTAGAGATGCGGAAGTAAATACACTATTTTTGGCTATGAACAGTATCTCAAGCCTTCCCTTAACACTTTAAAACCCTAAATTACAATTTCCCATTCCCTTAGCAACCATTTAGATTATTACTCACCATGTTTATTTATTAAAGTTTATTAAAAAAATATTTATTAAAGGCGGATGAAAGTTTGGCGATGACATATGACGTCATTGGGCGGGAAAAACCGTGGTATAGGGAAAAAACCCGTGAAGTATTTTTTAATTAATATTTTTGAAAAAACATGCTATAGACTTTTTGCGAAGTTCGAACCCATGAAAATCGAGGGAACACTGTACATTGTTGTGAGCCACTCCGAGTCTTTGGAGAGGGGCGGCATACAAATTTAATAAATTATTATTATTATTATTATTATTATTATTATTATTATTATTATTATTATTATGTTGTTGTTGTTGTTGTTGTTGATGATGATGATAGAGGGGCAGAGGTTTTTTTCTCTTGTGCCTTCACTCTGCTGTACTTAAAACCTGAATTCACACTTATGACTGTTACACCATCTCTATAGTTTCAATTTGGTCCTTGGCAACCAGTTCACATTTAGGACTGGTTGCAGCATCCAACAGACATGTGATTCCAACTTGCACTATTTTTTTGCTAATTTCTAGCAAAAGATGCCCATTGGGGAAGGTGGACTCATTTAATCCCTATGATTCACTTAATGACTGCCATAAAAATTGCCATAATAATAATAAATAATAATAATAATAATAATAATAATAATAATAATAATTTATTAGATTTGTATGCCACCGCTCTCTGAAGACTCGATGGCTCCAATAAGACTCCAACAAAATTGGAATATTTCAGAGGTTTGGAGAGGGGGGATCTGCTGCTTGGGTAACAGCCTATCCTCCCTACTAACCTGTTGTGGTTCAGTCTGGCCAGGCTTCATCCTCTGGGAGGTCCAGAGCATGTTACCATGGTCTTTCAAGACCAAAGGATGCCAATGCAAATCATTATTGCTAGTGCATTTTTACATTGTCCAGTTTTGTTTTAATAAAGACATCCGTTTTTAATATTTTTCCTTGTTTTGATTTCCTTGTTTTATTTTTTATTTTCATTGAGTGGCATGGTGGCCTAATAGTAAAGACACTCACCTCCCACTCGGAAGGTGGAGAGTTCAATCCTAGGTGTTCTGGTTACTGGTAGAAGTTTAGTAATTACAAATACCTGTCATTAAATGCATCATTTCATGAATAAAGCAACTCCGTTTATTTCTCTGCTCTCCTGTACTTCAACACATTCCAGACATCACTCGGTCCATTATCTCTCTCTTAGCCGCATTTCTCACATTCCTTTTGCTGCTTCACTTAGACAGAATTTATTTCCTAACTACATAGCTTTAAAAACAGCAGAACTGACTAAATACAATACAAAATACTTTGGCTTACTTTAGCGTGGCAAAAACACATCCATATTTCTTTTCAGCAACGTTGAAATTCCACCCTTCTTCTTCACTAGCCCCCTGACGTGCCAAATACCTCACTACAATATTTAACCCACTCCTCTCCTTAATATCTTCTTCCAGACCTTTGCTCTCTAAGTTTCTGAATCCTTCTGAATTTAGGATTAACCCAGCGAGCGTCTGATTCTCCCTCACTAGATCCTGAACTTATAGCCCCATCCTGTGGCCGGCCTCCCACCTGTTCTACTACCTGTAACCCTGGGCCCCCCACTACTTCATAAACACTATCTGAATCCGAGTCCTCAATATCTTCATCATCCTCCAACTGATCAGGAGTATGTACAACACTAGGTAGTAGCAAATGCTTCTCTTTCAGGGCAAAAAGAAAAAAAAATCTTCTACAACCTTCACAAACTCTACTTAAGGTGTTAGGAAGAGCATCTGGCCAGTAAATGCTCAGTTCTATCCAGTCACCACAATTCTACCCCAAGCAAAGAAATTACAGGATGATAAAAAAAAAGTGAGTTTTTACTTTTATATTCGTTTTTGTATCTTGTGGCTTCAAAGACACTTTTTGGACAGAAAAATGGAAACGTAAAGATGAAAATGTGAATTCCCCTCCACAACTAACAGCTATGCCTTCCTAAATGATTTCTCATTACTTTCCATCATAACAAAGCAACATACAAACCCCAGTCGCATATGGCAAGAAAAGAGAATATACCGTCGGTAGAAAACTTGCCATTTTGCTCTGATGCACAGTAGTTGAAAGCTTACAAATTACAACCCTCAAACTGCCACTTTGCAAGATGCACAAAGTCTCTCCTCTGTAATCAAAACGTGACTACTTTTGCGGATGTCAAGTTATAGCAGGGAGGAGCATCCCACACCCCTTCCAAATTTGCCAGGTCGTTGGAGCATCTGTGCATTCTCTGGCAGCTCAGCAGGGTTCCCGTGCTGCAAAATCAACTTGGCACCATTTAAAACCCACCGTATTTCAAAAGCAATGAGCCAAAATTAAGTTGGCTTGCTCTGAAAAGCCACAAGGAAAGCAAACGTTGGCACCTTTTGCTGGGGATTCCCTCAAAATCCAGCTAGGAACACACATGATCAGATACAGAGCTTTTTGGCATATATATTATTGTGGTTAGTTCTGGCCCAGCTCCTGCCCCAAGGACTGTGGATGTGGGGGAGACATCCACATGCTGCAGGCCTGTTTTGCCCCCCCCCCTCGGTGGAATCTGATGATGAAAGCTCCCCGGACCAAGAAGACATGAGTGACAGGGAGGAGGAGAGTGTGGCAGACAGCTCAGAAGGAAATCAATTATCTAGCTCCTCCTTGGATTCAGAACAAGAGTTAATGATACAGCCACGCATGCGGAGAGCGATGCATAGGCAGCAACAACTGAGAGATTATTATCAAAGAAAATGAGGCCACCTGTGATTGGGTGGGGCTGTGGTAATTAGTGAGGCTGCTATAAATAGCAGCCTGTGGGTTTAGCCATTGTGGAGGATTATCTGATCGTTGTGTTTCATGACTGCTTTGCTGACTTTGACCTTTGTGTGCTGATTTTCCCCCGCTTTGAAACTAAACCAGAGCAAAGTGTGTTTCACTTTGTGAAAGAAGAAGGACTGTGAATTGCCTCACAGCTGCAAGCTAAGTATCTCAGAACTGATAAGGGACTTGTACAAATTACCAGGTTGTTTGGAGACCAGTGCTCTTTGCTATACAAAAAGAGTGCTTAGTTTATTTGCATTTTCGGTATAAAGAACATTGTTTTGAATTTTCAAACATGTGTGTGTCTGAAATTGTATCTGTGCATTTTCGGGAGGATTCTACCAGAGAGCCCGACAGAACATATATATACAACATATTTTGCTGATAATGAAAAGGAAGGGAGACTATTATAGATTTATTTCAGGCTTAGTTGCCTTCATCAGGTAGCCACACCCTTTTTACTGGGATTATATTATATTCGTACATAATAATTCATATAAAGAATATGAACAAATAAATAGCTCATAATAGTGAATTTAATTCTAATATGAAATCTAAAAGGGGTACCTGGGAAAACGATTAACCAGATGGATTGTTTTTGAATAATGAACTTCATGCAGGCTATCAGACTTGGACAAACTTTTCCTAAACTGATTTAACTTAGGTCAGTCAGTTTTCAACTTTGGCAGCTTGAAGTTGTGTGGATTTCATCTCAAAGAATTCCCAGAAACACTGATTTGGGCATTTAAACTAATTTCCACCAAGGTACTTTATAATAATTATTATTAATAATAATTTATTAGATTTGTATGCCGCCCCTCTCCGAAGACTCGGGGCGGCTCACAGCAATAATAAAAAACAATGTTATAGCGAAACAAATCTAATATTAAAAAGAAGCATATAAAACCCTATCCTATTTAAAACCAAACAACACATATATACCAAACATAAAATATAAAAAGCCTGGGGGAAGGTGTCTCAACTCCCCCATGCCTGGCGATATAGGTGGGTCTTGAGTAGTTTGCGAAAGATAAGGAGGGTGGGGGCCATAGTTCCCTCTAAGCTGAGCAGTGAGCAATCGCTCACTTAAAAATCATCATCAACTCAGAGTTTTCCAAACCTGCCCAGAAGCCGAGAGGGAAAGAGTGAGAGGGAAGGAGAGAGAGAGGAAGAGAGGAAGAGAGAGAAACAGATAGAAAAAAGGGAGGAAGGAAAAGAGAAAGAAAAAGAATGGGAGTAAGGAAGAGAGAAAGAAAATCAAAATCTAGTTTGAAACTAGCTCAACTATTTAAGTGGCATTTTGATATTGATAGAGTTGCCTTATTATGAGCTCACTGTTATAGACACACAGTACAGTATTTTATTTTGAGGCAAAACAGGGTGGGTTTTTTATTTGTTTGTTTGTCTGTCTGTCTGTCTGTCTGTCTATCTATCTATCTATCTATCTATCTATCTATCTATCTATCTATTTATTTATGTGCCGCCCAGTCCCGAAGGGACTGCCACTCAGACACTATTGTTTTCCGCCCACCCCAAAAAAAAATTAGAGGGAACACTGGTGGGGGCAGTTCTAATCTCCGGGGGGAATTGATTCCAGAGGGCCGGGGCCACCACGGAGAAGGCTCTTCCCCTAGGGCCTGCCAAACGACATTGTTTAGTCGATGGGATCCGGAGAAGGCCAACTCTGTGGGACCTTATCGGTCGCTGGGATTTGTGCGATAGCAGGTGGTTCCAGAGGTACTCTGGTCTAATGCCATGTAGGGCTTTAAAGGTCATAACCAACACTTTGAATTGTGACCGGAAACTGATCGGCATCAATGCAGACCACGGAGTGTTGTAGAAACGTGGGCGAATCTGGGAATTCTCTAAATCACTACTATGCAAACTACATGGAACTTTTACTCTAATTGTGGAATTAAACAGACAAAATTGACAGAGCCCTTCCTTTAATAGCTTATATTTCAAAGGAGGCAATGTGGAAAGAATAGTATTAAACTACACATGGCCTAGATAAGTGGTTCCCAACCTTTGTTTGGCTATGCCCCACCCAAGTATCTCTAAAATCCTGATCCCCCCACATGACATATAATTCTTACTATTTAAAAAGTGAACTCTACACAAACAGAGGAAGCCTAAAAGGCCATTAACCTGGTTTCAACAAGGCTCCAATTGCCCCCATTAAAAAGCAAATTGCCCCCCTGTGGGGCGTGGGCTCCATGTTGGGAACCACTGGCTTAGATTAAAGACTATGAAAACAACAATATAAAATGTACTTCACTATGGAAGCCTTCAGATCTTACCAATTTTCTCCCAGCATGACAGAAATTCTGAAATAATCTTGTTCTTTGAGGAAATTTTAAAAGATGACAGAATCTGACCACGACAACCTGTTCAAAATTCATATTTTCATAAGTGCGTACTGACCCAAACATGCTCGATTTCAAATGCATTTTGGATGCTTTTGGCCACCATGCAATTTCCCTCTAAACGTGCCAAGTATGACAGATTGTATTGAGATGCATCCAATAAATGAGTCATCATAATTAGACCAGGACTCATTTAGTTAAAACCTTCTTTGCATCCTCAATCCTTAACTTAGAAGATGACTATATTTTTATTAACACGGGGAGGTAGAGTAGCTGTTCTGTCGAGCTCTCTGGTAGAATCCTCCCGAAAATTCACAGATACAAATTTCAGACACACACACGTTTGAAAATTCAAAACAATGTTCTTTATACCGAAAATTCAAATAAACTAAGCACTCTTTTTGTATAGCAAAGAGCACTGGTCTCCAAACCCAACCACAGCCCCACCCAACCACAGGTGGCCTCATTTTCTTTGATAATAATCTCTGCCTATGCATTGCTCTCCGTATGCGTGGCTGTATCATTAAATCTTCTTCCGAATCCAAGGAGGTGCTAGCTAATTGATCTACACTCTCCTCCTCCCTGTCACTCATGTCTTCTTGGTCAGAAGAGCCTTCATCAGCAGATTCCATCGGGAGCAAAACAGGCCTGCGGCATGTGGATGTCTCCCCCACATCCACAGTCCTTGGGGCAGGAGCTGGGCCAGAGCTAACCATAACAGTAGCTAAGTAATATTTTGACAATATGCAAGATATTGCCAAAGAGCACCAGTATACAGGCCCAACCTTACCAAGGAAGGTAAAGAACTGGAAATAGCAGGACTTGTCATTCAACAGCTTCTGCCCTCCAAGACAGAGGTGGGTCCCCCCTGGTTCTAACCAATTCTTTAGAACTGGTAGCGGGACTCCACCCCCACCCCAGCTCACTGAACCAGCAGTCGTGGCCGGCTGGACACGCCCCTGAACCAACTCTCTCAGTGGCACTATAGGTTGGATTTTCAGCACTGTGCAAGTGTGCGCACCTGCAGAAAGAAACCTCATGTCCACGTGGCATACCAACACGGTGCAGGAAGAAACAAACCAGCAGCGAGGCAGGTTAGAACCCACCTCTGCTCCAAGAGGTTGAAGAAGGTCCAAGAAGCAATGGGTGAAAAAGGAGAGAAGCAACTTAGAACTAAGGAGAAATTTCCTGACAGTTAGAACAATTAATGAGTGGAACAGCTTGCCTCCAGAAGTTGTGAATGCTCCAACACTGGAGGTTTTTAAGAAGATGTTGGATAACCATTTGTCTGAAGTAGTGTAGGGTTTCTTGTCTAAGCAGAGGGTTGGACTAGAAGACCTCCAAGGTCCCTTCCAACTCTGTTGTTGTTTGTTTGTTTGTTTGTTTGTTTGTTTGCTTGCTTGCTTGCTTGCTTGCTTGCTTGCTTGCTTGCTTGCTTGCTTGCTTGCTTGCTTGCTTGCTTGCTTGCTTGCTTGCTTGCTTGCTTGCTTGCTTGCTTGCTTGCTTGCTTGCTTGCTTGCTTGCTTGCTTACTTACTTACTTACTTACTTACTTATTAAATTTGTATGCCGCCCCGACTCGGGGCGGCTAACAACAATAAAAAAGACAAATCTAATATTAAAAATAATCTTTAAAAACCCAATTTAAAGAACCACTCATACATACAAGCATACCATGTATAAATTCTATAAGCCTAGGGGGGAAGGGAAAATTTCAATTCCCCCATGACTGACGACAGAGGTGGGTTTTAAGGAGCTTGCGAAAGGCAAGGAGTGTGGGGGCAACTCTGGTATCTGGGGAGAGAGTCGGGGCCGCCACAGAGAAGGCTCTTCCCCTGGGTCCCGCCAGATGACATTGTTTGGTCGACGGGACCCGGAGAAGGCCAACTCTGTGGGACCTAACTGGTCGCTGGGATTTGTGCGGCAGAAGGCGGTCCCGGAGATGTTGTTGTTGTTGTTGTTGTTATTCAACCCTTCATGCTGTCTGGGGAGCTCTGGGAATTGAAGTCAATCCATTTTAAAGTTGCAAAGTTTGAAAAATAGTCCCTTAGACTGGTGATGCTTTCAAACAGCATTTTGACTGTACGGAGTTGTTGTTGGGGGTTTATTTTTGTTTTGTTTTGTTTTTTAAGGAAAAACTGGCTTCCCACAAATGTGCCACTACCTAGACAGATTGTCTACAAGTAAGGAATGCTGTGGCATTTTACAGTTTACATGTAAGGAATGCAGTGGCATTTTACCTTATATTGTATTAGCTGTTAGAAACTTGTAGTCCTGGGGCTATAGGTGATTTATAATCTCTCCTTCTGTTCCTATTGTTACTCCCAGAATCCCTATAGCTCTAATGCCAAAATATTGGGGACAAAAATAATATTTGGAGATTATTGTGGTTGATTCAAAGCCAGATGTTTAAATTAGACTCTGCTTTTTTTTTTAATCCACCGTATTTATTTATTTTAATTTATATGCCGCCCAACTCCCAAATGACACCTATTGAGTCTTTTTTGTAATCTTGGAACAGGCAGATGTTGTTTGATAGTATTGAAGATATCATTTCAAGATGTAAACTGTTCCTGGTGGTGAATTATTGTTATGGTTGGTTGCACAGTTAGCCAGATGTTTACCCTAGACGTGACTTTTTATCCACTGCAATAGGCAGATATTGTTTGATAGGGTTAAAGATATCACAGGATGTAAGTTGTTCTAGGTAAAGCTGCACTTTGCAATTGACTGATGGTAAGGTAACCAATTTTTTTACAATGAAAAATAGTCCTGCCTGTCGGCGACTACCTCAGCTTCAACCACAACAACACAACAGATTTAAACTTAATACTAACCACTCCAAACTTGACTGTAAAAAATATGACTTCAGTAACCGAGTTGTTGAAGCGTGCAACTCATTACCGAACTCCATAGTGTCATCCCCAAACTCCCAACACTTTACCCTTAGATTATCTACGGTTGACCTATCTAGATTCCTAAGAGGTCAGTAAGGGGCAAGTACAAGTGCACTAGAGTGCCTTCCGCCCCCTGTCCTATTGCTCTCCTATATCTCCTATACCTTTCTTCTATTCCTATATCTCTTCTATTCTTTCATTGATATGTTCTATTACTATACCTTCTTTTCTATTATTTCTTAGATATATTTTACTATGAGTATCTCCTCTATAACCTTCATCATGTATTTTACTATGTGTATATAGATATATACCCACTAAAACCCTCATTGTGTATTGGACAAAATAAATAAATAAATATAAATAAATAAATAAATAAAAGGAGGATGAAAAAAATTAAGAAAAAAGTACAATGTAAATAAATGAAACATTTATGTCATTATGAATCAATAAAATTAATAATTAAAACTAAAACTTTAATAACAAAAGTGATGGAAAACTACTAAATCTATATTTAAATCATTTTACAGGGTTGTATAAAATTGAATTAATAAAACGTGAATTATACTTACCTGACTGAGTATAATATTCACTGAAAAAGAAATAATTTCGTATTTCTGTTAGAAGTAAACACAGGGTATAATATAGAGGCAATGGGGGGAGACCAGTGCGAGACACGTGAAGTTCTTCTGTGCCCTGCCCATGCATTTCATAATCGCGTCTTTCCAAACAGTACCGTCACATGACGCATAACAGTTCAGCATCTCTGAATACAGAGATTAAGAGATTAGTTTTAAAATATCAAAAAGAAGGACAGGTAAGAGGACACTTTTAGAGGAAGGACAGAACCTACAGAGAAAAAGGAGTAGTAGTATTAGGGTGGAAGGATAGCAATAAATGGACAATCCAGAATTGGTACTGGTACATGGTGGACCACATCCACTTCGAAATTATGGAAATAAGATTAAATAACTTTGATGAAAATAAATTGGAGAAGCTGATGGCACGATGGAATAAGGTGAAAAATTATATCTTAAGTGTTCTGTCTGGGTTCCCCCAGACCTCAACACCAACTGGAAAAAACAGCCAGACACTCTGGTAAAAGCCAAAAGTACTTTATAGCTGGAAAAAATAAACACAGAGGAAAACCTGTTCTTCCCAACAGACAGGCTATAATACTTTACAGCAGAGTCCTGATGTCCAGACAATACAGCAAGCTTCTTGCTGGCACACCCACCCCAAGGTTACAGTAGTCAAAGGCACAAACTAGGATTCCAAGACGCCAAAGTTCACAGCCAGGTCCCAAAACTCTCAAAGATAAAACTCCACAAGCCAGGAAGGGTGGGTCTGCCTTTCAGCCTTTCCAAAGAGCACCACACCCAAACCCAGCTGTTGCCTCTTTAATGCTGAAAGTACTTAGCCAATTGATCCCTTCTCTGAGTAGCTCTTCTCTGTCGCAGATCAATTATGGCCTGTGCATTTTCCTCTAAGGAATCCAGGCTGCTTGCTGGGGAGAGCTCCCTCTGGGGGGACTCTGTCTGTCCTCCCTCTTCTTCAGCCTGGGATTCCTCCTCCTCGTCTGCCTGCACCTCCTGTTCCTCATCCTCTCCCTCTGAGCTGGAAACCAACAGAAGATCAGCCATTCCCTGAGGGGCCTCAGACGGAACCACAACACCAAGTAGAATTTATGACGACAATATGAAAAATAAATTCCAATCACTTTTTGTATGTAAAGAAATGTAAACCGGAGCTAAGGAAGAAATTGAAACTTATTGCAAATAATTTTACCCCCTAAATGGTGGTGGGGTTTTATTGGTGTTGGGCACGTTTTCTTTTAAGTATTTTTGTTGTTGTTGTTGTAATAAAATTTAATTTAAAAAAAAATTTTTTTTTTAAAAAGGACAGGTAAGAGGACACTTTTAGAGGAAGGACAGAACCTACAAAAGAAGGAGTCTCCTCCCTAAAGGAGGATTGGTCACCTTACTGATGGTGATTTTATCAATGCTGATGAGGTTCAAGTAGTGTTCCAGATGGTTTGGGATTGCATCCAAGGCACCTATTTCTATTGGTATTATCTTTGATTTCTTTTGCCACAGTCATTCTACTTTTAGCACTGGCTGGTGTTTTTGTCATTTTCTACAGTTCTATCTACCCTGTTTCCCCGATAGTAAGACACCCCCGATTGTAAGACGTATCGGGGGTTTCAGGGGGGTCGGCTAATATAAGCAGTACCCCGAAAGTAAGACATATGTCTTACTTTCGGGGAAACACGGGGGTATTGCCGGGGGGGGGAGCCAGATGACGTCGCTTCCAAGCTCCCCGCGCGCCCCTCGCGTTTGCTTCGCCGCGGCGCCACCGCCTCTTCCCCGGCTTGGCAAAGCGAAGGATGGCGCTGGTCCGAAGCGAGCCGAGCGGGCGGCGGCTTGCAGCGAAGGCGCTCGTCCCAGCAACCGAGTCCTGCCGAGGCTCGGCTGCAAGCGGCCAGCAAGGCCGACCAGCTCCGAGGCGAGCGGCCGGAGCTGCGCCCTCCTTCGCCCGCCTCCTTTCCGGCAGGCAGGTGGGGCTGCCCAACTGCGCAGAGCGGCTCCTCCCCTCCAGACACACGCTTCCCCGACATGCGTCTGCGGCTCCACGCGTGCACGCCGCTTGGAGCCCTGAGGTTGAACTTGGAAAAGGGCTCACGAGGCTCCTGTCCCACGGCTGCCCTTCTGGACTCTGGGGAGATGCCTTCGGGAACGCGACCCTTTCAATTTTTTTCCAATGTAAGACATACCCTGAAAGTAAGACGTAGTCGGGCTTTTGGGGGTAAAAAGAAAGTAAGACACTGTCTTACTTTCGGGGAAACACGGTATTCAATTCTGCTGCCTCCAAGTTCTACATCCCCTTTTGAGACTTGCTTTTCTTATCAACCCTTGTTAAGTCTGGGGTGTTATGTGGCAGGCATTTATGTGCTTGAATTCAAAAGTCCCGGAGCATGTTAGTGTCTTCATTTTCTATTACTTAGCCTATTTTGTGATCCCATCAGTTCTTGCTTGCGATTATTATTATTATTATAATTATTGCTGCAGGTTAGTTGCATAGTTCCCTGATATTTTTTATATGCAGAGCACATAATACTTCTGTTGTGGCTTCCCTGATGAATCCATTTAAAAGGAAACTCACATACTTGCATACAGATATTCCCAAAGTTAATTTTCCTTTGCATTGAGCTCAGATCTTGGGAACTTTGTGAAGTTGTTGTTTCCTCAAGACCTAAAATGGTCACCTAACATCAAAAACATCATCAAAAAAGCACAACAAAGAATGTTCTTTCTGCGCCAGCTCAGGAAGCTCAAACTGCCCAAGGAGCTGCTGATACAGTTCTACAGAGGAATCATTGAGTCTGCCATCTGCACCTCTATAACTGTCTGGTTTGGTGCTGCAACCCAACAAGACCAACACAGACTTCAGGGGATAATCAGAACTGCAGAAAAAACAATTGCTGCCAACCTGCCTTCCATTGAGGACCTGTATACTGCACGAGGGCTGGGAAAATATTTACTGACCCCTCACGTCCTGGACACAAATTGTTTCAACTCCTACCCTCAAAACGTCGCTACAGAGCACTGCACACCAAGACAACTAGACACAAGAACAGTTTTTTTCTGAACGCCATCACTCTACTAAACAAATAATTCCCTCAACACTGTCAGACTTTCTACTAAATCTGCACTTCTATTCTACTAGTTTTTCTCATCATTCCTATCACCCATTTCCTCCCATGTTGACTGTATGACTGTAACTTGTTGCTTATATCCTAAGATTTTTATTAATATTGCTTCTTCATTGCTTATTTGACCCCTATGACAATCATTAAGTGTTGTACCACATGATTCTTGACAAATGTATATTTTATTTTATGTACGCTGAGAGCATATGCACCAAGACAAATTCCTTGTGTGCCCAATCACACTTGGCCAATAAAATTCTATTCTATTCTATTCTTTGCCATGGTAAAAATGTCATTTATCACTACCTCCTTTAGAATGTTTATTTTATTTATTTATTTTTGTCAATCAAATATAGGATAGCAGTTTATATAAACAGAAAGTAATGATAAAGAAAGACAATAGGACAGGGATAGTAGGCACAATGGTCGACTTATGCACGCCCCTTACAGACCTCTTAAAAACAGGGAGAGGTCAACTGGGGATAATTTAAGGTTGAAGATTTTGGGGTTGGGGGAAGAAACAACAGAGTCAGGTAGTGAATTCCAGGCGTTGATCACCCTATTGCTGAAGTTGTATTTTCTACTGTCTAGTTTGGAGCGGTTTAAATTTAGTTTGAATCTGTTATGTGCTCGTGTGTTGTTGCGGTTGAAGGTGAAGTAGTCATTAACAGGAAGGACATTTTGGTATATGATTTCGTGAACTATGGTTAGATCAGTTCGGAGGCGACGTAGTTGTAAATTGTCTAATTTCAGAATTTCAAGCCTGGTGAAATAAGGTATTTTGTTGCGGGAGGAGGAGTGAAGGACTCTTCTTGTGAAATATTTCTGGACACTCTCCATTGTATTAATGTCTGATATGCAATGTGGTTTCCATGCATCTCTCTCACACACATACACATGCACACTCCATCTCCATGTGTTATGCCGGGCTATTGGCAATTAGCCCCCAGTTAGTTCGGAATAAGTTTCAAACACACACAATCAAAAAAGGAATAAAGCAAATTTATATACAAGCTTCAAGAGGAGTTAAATTACTGTCACCCGAAAGTCCTTGGATGCAGACGCATGCCAAAACAAAAGAGTAGATAAGACAATTGTAAATCCACGCAGCCACACAAGCGAAAAGTCCTCAAAAGTTCTTTAACCCTGGAATGTCCAAAATTCATGAAAAGTCCTTGAATACGCAGTAGCAATAATCTTCCAAAAGTCTTTCTTTCACAAATGGATAAACGCCCACAGCCCACGCTTCCCAGTGCCTGTTTTTATCACCAACTCATTAACATAATTACCCCTTGAACAGGTGTGCTCACTTGTCTTCTGAGACACCTGCGCAACTGTTCCCTTTGTGCCACAATCCTGCACACACGGGCATCCAAAAATGGGTCCTCCTCCGATTCTGATGACTCACTAATTGGAGCACTGACTGGTGGGCTGGCTGCACCCATCTCCCTATCTGTTTCCTCTCCCCCACTGTCTGTCCCTGACTGTGAGCCCAACTTCACTGTCCAATTCTGCTGGCAATATAACAGGTCTCCGATAAATCGAGGATTCCCATAAATCAACATCAAAATTCCCCAGTGCAGGAGTTGGCCCAGAGCCAACCACAACACCATGTAGCCTATATAGTCTGTCGGGCTCTCTGTAGACTCCTCCCAAAAATTCACAGGTACAAAAATTCACTTAAACTAAGCCCTCTTTTGGTATAGCAAAGAGCACTTTGTCTCCAAACAAACTGGTAATTTGTACAAGTCCCTTATCAGTTCTGAGATACTTAGCTTGCAGCTGTGAGGCAATTCACAGTCCTTCTTCTTTCACAAAGTGAAACACACTTTGCTCTGGTTTAGTTTCAAAGCGGGGAAAAATCAGCACACAAAAGGTCAAAGTCAGTAAAGTAGTCACGAAACACAAGGATCAGATAATCCTCCACAATGGCCAAACCCACAGGCTGCTATTTATAGCAGCCTCACTAATTACCACAGCCCCACCCAATCACAGGTGGCCTCATTTTCTTTGATAATAATCTCTCAGTTGTTGCTGCCTATGCATCGCTCTCCGCATGCGTGGCTGTATCATTAACTCTTGTTCTAAATCCAAGGAGGAGCCAGATAATTGATCTCCTTCTGAGCTGTCTGCCACACTCTCCTCCTCCCTGTCACTCATGTCTTCTTGGTCAGAGGAGCCTTCATCAACAGATTCCACCGGGGGCAAAACAGGCCTGCAGCATGTGGATGTCTCCCCTACATCCACAGTCCTTGGGGCAGGAGCTGGGCCAGAGCTAACCACAACACTATAGTACTGAAATTTTCTGTGTTCCACTACCCATGTAGCTGCTCTCTTTTGCTTCCAAACCCAGGAATCATCCTTTGTTTATAGTTGCTCTACTTTTTATCTATTTGGTATCATTTTCCCAGACACTTGCAGCTCTCGAATTCCAATTAACAGCTGTTCTCAACTATCGCAGTGTTGCAGCTCACTTCCATCACCTGGAGGCAGGGAAATTTAACCTACTGCTGAGACCTCTGGCTGAGCTGCAGAAAACCTCCTTTCTCTTTGACCAAAGTCCGAGGCTGTTTCTGCAAGCCATTCTCTGATCACAGAACTACAGGCATTTTCCCCAGCCTCCAAAAGGAACAGATAAATTCTTAGAAACAAATTGCACCGAATTTGAACTGCCTCCCTGTTCCACTGAAACAGCAGGCTGCATCTTACCGCAGTTTGCTGACCACTAACTGCCACTAATGCTGCTACTAACCACTGACACTACTGCCACACTGACACTACTAACCAGAGCATACAAAAAGTCTCCGGACCAATCCTTGAATTCAACTCATCTGTCTGGAACCCACACCACATTTCAGACATAAACACTTTAGAAAATGTCCAGAAATACTTTACTAGAAGAGCCCTCCATTCCTCCACTCACAACAGAATACCCTACACAACTAGATTTCTAGGTTTAGAAAGCTTAGAACTACGTTGCCTTAAACACAACCTAAGCATAGCCCATAAAATCATCTGCTACAACAGTGTTTTTCAACCAGTGTGCCGCGGCACACTAGTGTGCCGTGAGACATGGTCAGGTGTGCCATGGGGAAATTAAACATGGGTCCCCAAACTAGCATCCCTGCTAGGATATCCTTTTGTGTTCATTGAAACAGGCCCAGGTTTCACACTAAGTGAGTATGAATACATTTAGAAACTATATTATTAACTATATGTATAATGTGTACTGCGTTAGAGTGTAATTTTGTGTCATTTTGGTTGGTGGTGTGTCCCAGGATTTTGTAAATGTAAAAAATGTGCCGCAGCTCAAAAAAGGTTGAAAATCACTGTGCTACAACATCCTTCCTCTCAACAACTACTTCAGCCTCAACCATAATATACGAGCACGCAACAGATGCAAACTTAAAGTAAACCGCTCCAAACTCGACTGCAGGAAATACGTCTTTAGTAACTGTGCAGTTGATGCGTGGAACTCACTACCTGACTCTGTAGTATCATCACCTAACCCCACTATCCACTGTTGACCTCTCCCAATTCCTAAGAAGTCAGTAAGTGTTGTGGTTAGCTCTGGCCCAGCTCCTGCCCCAAAGAATGTGCAGGTGGATGGGGGGGAAACATCTATATGCCGCAGGCCTGTTTTGCTCCCGATGGAATCTGCCGACGAAGCCTCCTCTGACCAAGGAAGTGTGAGTGACAGGGAAGAGGGGAGTTTGGCAGACAGCCCAGGAGGAGATCAATCATCTGTATAATCCCTGGATTCTGAACAAGAATTAATGACACATCCACGCATGCATAGAGTGATGCATAGGAGACAACAACTGAAGGATCATTACAAGAGAAAATGAGGCCACCTGTGGTTGGGTGGGGCTGTCGTAATTAGTGCTACAGATAAAAGTGCAGCTTGGTGTTGTGGTTCAGTCTGGGACCCCTCCGGGAATGGCTGACCTTCTGTCAGTTTCCAGCTCAGAGGGAGAGGCTGAGGAACAGGAGGTGCAGACTGACGAGGAAGAGGAATCCCAGGCTGGAGAAGAAGGACAGCCAGAGTCCCACCAGGGGGAGCTCTCCCCAGCAAGCAGCCTGGATTCCTTAGGGGAAAATGCTCAAGACATCATAGATATGCGACAAAGGAGAGCTAATCAGAGACGGACTCAATTGGCTAGGTATTTCCAGCATTAGGGGTCACAGCTGGGTTTGGGTGTGGTGCTCTTGGGAAAGGATAAAAGGCGGACCCACCCTTCCTGGCTTGTGGAGTTTTATCTTGGAGATTCGTGAGACCTGTCTGTGAACTTTGGTGGCTTACAATCCTGGTTTGTGCCTTGGACTATTGAAACCTTGGGGGGGGGTGCCAGCAAGAAGCTTATGGTATTGACTGGACATCAGGACCCTGCTGTAACGTATTATAGCCTGTCTGTTGTGAAGACAGGTTTTCCTTTGTGCTTATTTTTTCCAGCTATAAAATACTTTTGGCTTTTACCAGAGTGTCTGGCTGTTTTTTCAGTTGGTGTTGAGGTCTGGGAAAACCCAGACAGAACACTTGGTGTTTTAGCCTCATGGCAGTTTATCTGATTCATTGTTTTGTCAAGATCGTGGTTTTTGTGCTGTTCAAGATTGTGTGTGGACTCTCTGGTCTTTAGAATTGGACTCAATTTCCCAGTTATTGGGTGAGCAATTGGATTGCATTTAACCTGTGCCTTGTGTGTACCAGAAAATCCCTTTGACATTTAAAAAGGGAGCTGTTTCTGTTTTTCTGTTTATAAAAACTTTTGGGTTTTCCTTTTATCTTGTAGTGTGTGTCTTCCTGGACTAATTACCCGGTTGAAACACATCGGCAGAAGAGTAAGGGGCGTGCATAAGTGCACCAGTGTGCCTACTGTCCCCTGTCCCAATGTTTCTGTCTTACTAGTATCATGTATATAAACATTGTTATATCTTTGTATACCACCAGTCCGTACTTGACAAAATAAATAAATGAATAAAATCTATTAAGAGAGCACAGGGAAAGATATCATGGGATAACACTTCTGAGTCTATCTTAGGTCCTTTTTAGAACTCCGAGAAAGGCAAAATAAAGTGTTTAATTTTGGGTATAATGAGAAGTAAGCCTGTGTCAATATAATTGCTTTCACGGCTGTACTTGTCCCTAGAAGTCAGGGCCTAATATGCCAAGAGTCTGCAGTCTTGGAACGACGTTTTAATTGGTTTTCTTTATTGCCTTGCATGAAAACAAACACGCCACTTGATAAATTCAAATATTGAACCATACGTTGGATGGACCTCTTTTCAAAACCTCCTTAGCCCCTGACTATCACATTTGGGGGCAAAGGAATTTCAATGACTGTCCCTGAGTGTAATTACTTTTGTCTGTCTCGCTGTAGCATATCCTGGCAATTAAGGCTACTCTTGTTCAGTAAGAGAGGGAGAATAAAAACAATCTCTATCCAATTTCGCCATGGCAAGCAAAACATCATGCCAATTTATTTCTTTTTTCTGCAATAAACAATGGCCTCTTACGAAAGAACTTACACACACACACACACACATACACACCATAATTTTAAAGTTTCTCTACAGGATCCTTTTTTTGCAATGGGATTGGAAACTAACACCAATATGACAAACACAGCCAACAGATACACAGACCTACATACAGTCAATGGAATATTTCTCTCTAAGGACAATTAGTCTCCTTCTACATATTATCGTCTTAAATCCAAATTTCAGAGATTTATTCTTCAAACGCCTCACTGCATTCTGAATACGGTGTTTTGTTGAGAAGTTGGCCTTTTTAAAATTGAAACCTCTGCTTGAATTTACATTTTCTTCTGTTGGCTTAAGCTCTTTTTTCCTCCCAATTGGCTTAGCTCCTTTAATTATGATTGACAGCTTTTCGCCTTCCTGATGCTAGGCAACTCTTATTAAATTGCAGTCTTGATGGTGTTACCTGGGCAGCCCTCACCCTGATGGCCTATGAATGTGTCCTAGCTGATCTCAAACAATGGGACATCGATTTAGAAGTGCAGTCAGATTGATCAATTCTTGCCAGAAATGTCTTTTTGAGCACATTTCTTCACATTTTCTCCAATTAGCCAGATACCTAAGTTGCAAAGTTTATGAAAAAGTTTATTATCTATTCCTGGAAAAAATGTCCATCTGGTTTCAGTTCCAGGTAGGGAGAAAACATTGGAAACATGGAGACTGTTTGGAAAGATGGTTTATTGATGGTTTACAGGATCACATGGCTCTTGGGCAAAAAAAGGGAGGGACAAGATGCTGGGAGTGCCTGGGTTTTATGCCCTCTCTTGGGTTTTTAATTTGAGTTGTATTCTGATTGGTTGTCAGACTCCCATGGGCCCATACAGGGGCAATCACCCAGCAAGTCTCAACCAAGCCTGGGACTCAGATCCTGAGTCCCAGGCTTGGTTGAGCCTTGCTGGATGATGATGCAATAAAAAGACTTCGGACAATTCCTACTATGGCTCTGCCTGAAGGAGGTAGATCTTTGTTAAGTAGAATAGACTTAATGGCCTATTGACAAAGGGGGTGGGCTGAATTTCCTGCCTCCCTCTTAGGGGAAATATTCTGCCCTTTTAATATTTCTTAAAACATCACATTTTCCTAGGAGAGGGGTGGGTGTTCTGTCCCAACACCGAGCCCCCCCAAAATAAGATGAACACCACCGGATTTAGTATTAAAAGTTTACTACTAATAAAAGCCTTAGCTGTTTTGAGTCTCTTCTGAAAGAAAGTAAAATTATTAGTCTATACCACGATGCTAATGATGGCTTAGCAGCTGGCCAGAGTCCCAAGAATAGGTAAACACAACAGTAATTACTAGATTGTAGCACAGTTCCTTATCATAGACTTACAGAGGTTGGCTGTAATGAGCCACCCGAGTCCTCGTAGAGGGGCGGCGTACAAATCTAATAAATAATAATAACAATAATAACTATTATTATTATTATTATTATTTAATTATTATTAATGTAGACAAGAATGTGGTTCTTTTAAAATCACAAGCCAAAGACAATAGATGCAGCAAGAGTCTGGAACGAAACAGCGTTGTCTTCTGCACTGAAGCATGGCACGACTCCACCTTAAATAGCCTGAGGGCGTGGCCCAGTAGCCAGTAGTGCTACTCACAAGTCTCCTCCTGAGTAACCACTCTTGCCTCTTATAGGCCCTGCGAGTCCTAGCATCAAGAAGAGGCTCCTCCTCTTCTCCTGAGTCACTCATCTCAGCAGGTGCAGAAGGCCCTGGTTGCTCTTCAGACTCTGATACCACGTCCTCTTTCCTCTCAGGCTTGGGTACCAGGAACACAGGCCACTTGTACCACGCCCAGGGCCACCATCAGGAATTTTGGGGCCCCATACAGCCTAAGTGTCTGCCCCCCCCCCCCCGCCATTTTAAAACTATTTTAAGTCGCCAAGCCACTCCATCCCCCGGGGATCATTTCCTGCTTCACGCCAAGCGAGGCGGTCCCATAGGCCAGTGTTTCCCAACCTTGGCAACTTGAAGATATCTGGACTTCAACTCCCAGAATTCCCCAGCCAGCAAACGCGAGGAGCTGGAAAGGACGAGGGGAGAGAAAGAGCAGGGTACCAGCAGTCAGGCGGGTGTCTTGAGGGGGCACTCCCATCTGGAAGGAAGGGAAGAAAGGCGAGGGCGAGCTATGAAGGAAGGAGGGAGGGAGGGAGTTAGGGAGGAAGGAAGGAATGGTTAAAAGGGGCGATCAAGAGAGGAATGGGTGAATGAATGGACGGAGGGTGGGAAGGAAGCAAGGAAAGAGGGAAGGGACAGGAACAGAGGAAGGGTGCAAAGCAAGCAAGGAAAGGTGTGAAAGGGGAGAGTAAGAGAGGAAGGAGTGAAAGAAGGGAATGAGGGAGGAAAGAAGGGAGGAAGGAAAAGGAAAGCAAGAAATGGAGGGAGGAAAGGAAGGAAGGAAGGAAAGAAAGAAAGAAAGAAAGAAAGAAAGAAAGGGGGAAGGGACAGGAACAGAGGAAGGAAGCAAGGAAACTTATGAAAGAGGAGAGTAAGAGAGGAAGGACTGAAGGAAGGGAGGGAGGGAAGAAGGTAGGAAGGAGAAAGAAAAGAAGAAATAGAGGAAGGGAAGGTAAAAGAGAGAAAGAAAAAGAGCAAGAAAGAAAGCAAGATAGAGAGAAAGAAAGAAAGAAAGAGAATGAAAGAGAAATACAAATAGAAAGGGGGAATGAAAGAAATGGAAGGAGGGAAGGAAGGAGAGAAAGCAAGAGAAAGAAAGAAAGCAAGAGAAAGAAAAAAGAATGAAAGAGCAAGAGAGCAAGAGAGAAAGAGAAAGAAAGAGAGAAAGAAAGAAAGAAAGAAAGGCAACTTCAAAGAAAGGCTCACTGAGCATCTCTCACTCTCTCTCTCTTTCTATCCCTCTTTCTTTCTCTCTCTTCCTTTCTATCTCTCCTCTTCCTTTATCTCCTCTCTTTCTCTCTCTTTCTCTCCCCCCTCTCTCCCCCCTCTTTCCCTCTCTCTTTCTCTCTCTCCCTCTCTTGCTATCTCTCCCCCCTCTCTCCCTCTCTCTTTCTCTCTCTCCCTCTCTTGCTATCTCTTTCTCTCTCTTTCTCCCCCCTCTCTCCCTCTCTCTTTCTCCCTCTCCCTCTCTTTCTCTCTCTCTCCCCCTCTCTCCCCCCTCTCTCCCTCTCTCTTTCTCTCTCTCCCTCTCTTGCTATCTTTCTCTCCCCCCTCTCTCTTTCTCCCTCTCCCTCTCTTTCTCTCTCTCTCCCCCCTCTCTCCCCCTCTCTCCCTCTCTCTTTCTCTCTCCCTCTCTTGCTATCTCTTTCTCTCCCCCCTCTCTCCCTCTCTCTTTCTCTCTCTCCCTCTCTTGTTATCTCTCTCTCTTTCTCCCCCCTCTCTCCCTCTCTCTTTCTCCCTCTCCCTCTCTTTCTCTCTCTCTCCCCCTCTCTCCCTCTCTCTTTCTCCCTCTCCCTCTCCCTCTCTCCCCCCTCTCTCCCTCTCTCTTTCTCTCTCTCCCTCTCTTGCTATCTCTTTCTCTCCCCCCTCTCTCCCTCTCTTTCTCTCTCTCCCTCTCCTGCTATCTCTTTCTCTCTCTTTCTCCCCCCTCTCTCTTTCTCCCTCTCCCTCTCTTTCTCTCTCTCTCCCCCCTCTCTCCCTCTCTCTCTCCCTCTCTTGCTATCTATTTCTCTCCCCCCTCTCTCCCTCTCTCTTTCTCTCGGCGGTGGCAAGGTCGTCAGCTGTGAGGCGGAGCTCCGGAACGGAGCACTGACGGCGGCGGCTAGACGTGTTGCTAGACGCCGTAAATGCTGTCCAGCTGCCGCGGTCAGTGCCTCTGTTCCAGAGTTCCGCCTCACAGCTGACCACTCTGCCGCTGCCCCACGGCTACTACCCGCTGCGACTGCTGAGAGAAAGAGAGAGGGAGAAAGGGGGGAGAGGGGGGCTACTACCCACTGCGGCTGTCGCTGCCGCCGCCATCACCCTCCTGCTGCGCGCCACCCTTCCGCTGCCGCTACCCTCCCACCAGCCCCAAAGCTCACCTGCTGCAGCCGCCAGGGAAGCTCCAGCTGGGCGGGGTGCTGCAGTTGCCGGAAAACTTGGAAGGCGCTAAGAAGGAAGCTGAGCTTCCGTTCTCACAACTTTTTGAACAATTAGGGGGCCCGGCCATGCGCAGACTGTACCCTCCCTCTTTTGCCGGCTGCCTGCTGCCTCACCTCAGCAAAGTAAAAGGCCCGGCCTTTTTCTTTGCTGAGGTGACAGTCTGCGCATGTGCAAGGAGCTGCTGACTGCGGGCCCCCCTAATTGTTCAATTTTGCCGGGCCCGTCACGGGACTCCCAGTAGTACTGGTCTATCGGTGGCCCAGACCACGCCACCACTGCCTCTGGGTCCTCAGGATCCATTGCTAGTTGCGCAGGACATGAATGGGCCACAACAGGTGAGTGTTAACTTCCTGTACTATCTAAGGGCCAGACTATTTATGGGACCATCTCTTGCCCAGGTCCTGTCGACTAAGCAATGCAGATTGGCAGGGCCACAGGGGAGGGCCTTCTCTGTTGCCGCCCTGGCTCTATAGCAGTGGTTTTCAACCTTTTTTGAGCCGCGGCACATTTTTTACATTTACAAAACCATGGGGCACATTGAGTGGGGAGGGGGCTAAAAAAAGTTTGGACAAAAAAATTCTCTCTTCCTCCCTTTCGCTCTATTTCTCTCTCCCTCTTTCTCCCTCTTTTTTTCTCTCTCTCTCCATCCCTCTTTCTTTCTCTCTTCTTTCCTCTTTATTGCTCTCTTTCTCTCTCCCTCCCTACTTCCCTCTATGTCTTTCTCTCTCCCACCTTCCCTCCCTCTCTTTCTCTCTCTCTCTTGCTTTCTTTCTCTCTTGTTCTCTTTCTCTCTTGCTTTCTTTCTTTCTCTCTCTCGCTTTCTTTCTCTCTTGCTTGCTTTCTCTCTTGTTTTCTTTCTCTCTCGCTCTTTCTTTCTCTTTCTCTTGTTTTCTTTCCCTGAGCTTCACGGCACACCTGATCATGTCTCGCGGCACACTGGTTGAAAAACACTGCTCTATAGAATCAACTCCCCCCCCCGAGGTCCGTACTGCTCCCACCCTAATGGCTTTCCGTAAGGCCATGAAGACCTGGTTTTGCCAGCAGGCCTGGGGGCCATAAATTAGCAAGTATCATGGCCAAATTGTATGAATGGTACATATGCATGCTGATTATTTAGTTATTATGAGTTTTAATTCGGGTTTTACATTTAGATTATATATTTGACTTCTTCGGGATTAGGCGGGCCTAGAAGTCAAATTAAATAAATAAATAAATAAATAAATAAAATAATCTCTTTTTTGAGGTGGTGACTTCCTAAATTCAGAAGGCATCTTTCTTTGGTGTGAAATATTTATTGCCTGCTCTTCTCCAAATACCTTCCCACACACATACTATTTTTCACTGCTGCTTGAAGATCGGGTAGATGGTTTGGTAATAGTTAACGGGTTTTTTTTCCCCCAGTGGCCATTGCTTTACACTCATATACTGAACTTCATTGCTAAATTTGGCTGCCCACTGACCTAGTTTGAAGACAGATGTCATTTTGGAGCTTCTCAGACTGCTTGAGTTTTCCCCAACTGTAATAATTTAGTTTTAAGTAGCAAACCTGGCCATGTTGCTGCTTAACCCAAGTGCCAATTTATTTTTAAATGTATTACATCTGCATTCCCAGCAGTTTGCAGATCTCAGATACTCAAATCATCAGCAATGGGCACCTTGTTTTTCAATAAAGGAAGCTCAGGGTTGAAATGAGGGATCCTGGGGGCCATCTAAGCTTGGCTGCTTTTTTACAGAAGTTTTGTTACCAAGGGCACTTGTGATATTACCTAGTTTGGGTAATGAAACATCTGCAAAAAAAAAAATAACCAAGCTCGGAGAGCACCAACCACCCCTCACCTTATATTTCATATTGAAACAAGGAAAGTTTGAGTGCTTTTATAATATTAAAAAAATGTTAAAAACCAAGTTAATAAGATACAGTGGTACCTCTACTTACGAACTTAATTCGTTCCATGACCAGGTTCTTAAGTAGAAATGTTTGTAAGAAGAAGCAATTTTTCCCATAGGAATCAGTGAAAAAGTAAATAATGTGTGTGATTGGGGAAACTACAGGGAAGGTGGAGGCTCTGTTTCTTCCCAGGAGATTCCTAGAGAGGCCCCACGGAGACTTCTCCCCACTTTTTCCGGCCCTGTTTCCTCCCAGGAGATTCCAAGAGAGGCCCCATGAAGGCTTTTCTGGTTACAGTTTCGGAGGGTCGGGTTTGTAAGTAGAAAATGGTTCTTGAGAATAGGCAAAAAAATCTTGAACACCCAGTTCTTATCTAGAAAAGTTTGCAAGTAGAGGCGTTGTTAGGTAGATGTGCTACTGTATTGGAATATAGTTTGAATATAATTTGCATATAGTCCAAGACTGATGGCTTAGGACACAAATCCATCAGCTATTCCTCTTATTCGGTTTCTTATTACAGGGAGTGCTTGTTTAGTGACAAAGTGTGGACATTAAGCAAAGCTCTAGCAGCCACAAATTGAAACAATTTGGCTTACATTCTTGTTTCAGCTTTCATTTGCTTTACAGTCCGTGAAGGTCACAAATGGGAAGATTCGTCGCAAAGTTACTTTTTGTGTAACTACGAATGGTCGCTGTAGGAAATAGTTGCTAATTGAGGACTACCTGTACTATCTTTCCAGATTATTTTTCATTTCCCAATCCAGCTCCATGATTTTCTTGTAGTTCCTCACCCAACCACTCCTCAGAGAGCTGGTTCACTTCTGCAATAAAGCAACAAATATTATAAGTAATTAATTCTCCTTTACACTGACCTAAAACTGCAATATCATAATAGAAACCATATTGGACTTTAATCTAAACAATAATAGTACAGTAAACCTGGCTGGTTTATGGTGATGCAATGGTTAAAGTGCAGTACTGCAGGCTACTTCCGCTGATCACCAGGTGCCAGCAGTTTGGCAGTTCAAATCTCACCATCGGCTCAAGGTTGACTCAGCCTTCCATCCTTCCGAGGTGGGTAAAATGAAGACCCAGATTGTTGGGGGCAATATATTCTGACTCTGTAAACTGTTTAGAGAGGGCTGTAAAGCACTGTGAAGCAGTATATGAGTCTAAATGCTGTTGTTATTGGCCTTGGGTGCTGAAAGCATGTGAGCATGTGCTGTCACGCATGTGCGAGTTCCCACACCCATAATTCAATGCCTGAGGACAGCAAAAATGGCCTCCCCCGCTCCCCTGGAGGCCTGAAACAGCCTATTTTCCAACCTCTACTGGGTTCGGTAGGCCCATTTTTCATCCTCCCCAGGCTCCAGAGGCTTCTCTAGAACCTGGGGAGGGCAAAAATGCCTTCCCCCGTCCCCTCATAGACTCTCCAGAAGGCAAAAATGCCCTCTGGGAGAGGCAAAAATCAACTGGCTGGCATGTACATGCACATTGGAGCTGAACGAGGGTAATGGCTTGTGTGCCAGCAGATATGGCTCCACGTGCCACCTGTGGCACCGTGCCATAGGTTCGCCATCACTGCTATAGACCAAAACCTTTGTTATCAAAAGCCCCTCTCATCACCTAGTATAGGAGTGTCAAACTTGATTTCATTGAGAGCCGTTTTAGGGTTGTGTTTGACCTCGGAAGGCCATGGTAGATTTTTTTTTGATCTAGCTTTATTATTTCTACAAATAACTCAAGAAATTGAACATACTTAATCTTCCTTCTATTTTCCTCATAACAACAACCCCTCGTGAAGTGAATAAGCTGAAGAGCGACTGACCTGTCAGGATTAAGCATATCCTGAAGTAATATCTCAATGGAGAAGGAAGGCCTACATAGAGAATGCTGAGTCATTCTGGGGCAATTAAGCAGGCAGCAACCTCATCAGGTGAAAAGTATTTAAATATGCAAGAGCTCTCTGCTCGCTGCTGTTCATTCGTTCTCTCTGATCTTTGATCCTGCTCTGTGTGAACTGTGCTCTGAAGTTGTTGTATTGATCTGTTGGTTCCTGTGAGTTATTGTAACTAAGATAGTTGTATTGAGATACTAGTGAGATACTACTGTAATGTATGTATAGTAAAGTAATATACAGTAGTTGTGTAAATAAGAAGTAAATATATTTTTCCAAGACTTCCTACTGCTGCTGTGTTTCATTGAAGACTTCAACTCCATATCTACTGGTCTGTGGCTGGCTGGTTGGGTTGATTAGCTGGTTGGGATGGTTTACTGCTTGGGCTGGCTAGCTTCCGAAAGTGCAGCTTTGATATAATCCAAAGTCATCCAGTCAGTTTAAAAGAACTGAGAAACAACCTACATCTTGGTTGCATTCACAGAAAATGCACAACCAAGTAGTAACCTGTTTTTATGGTTTTGCACCAAACAGGTAGTCCTTGTTTAGTGACTGCCTTGTACAACAACCATTTGCAGTTAACAATAGCGATGAAAAAGTAACTCTCTGTAGTTTTGTAAAGCAAAGGAAAGCTGATTATTATAAAATTGTGCTTTACTTAGCAAACATTTCACCTAATGACCAAGCCTCTGGTCCCAATTATAGTTGCTAAATGGGGATCACATGTACAGTGACTCCAAACTAACCAAAACAAGGCAGCTTCACGTATCACTAAGGATGCTAAGGATGCACATTCCCCTATGCACAATGGTTGATGTATTGGTATCTCTGTGGCTATTATAAGAAATAAAATATTGCGAGGGACAGATGAACAGGATTTGAACCCGACATAAAATGCAGATCTGCAGAAAAGGATGAAAAAATAAGGAAGCTATCACACCAGGTCTGGACAATAGCTACCAGAGAAAAATAGGTCATAAGGAAACAATCCATCAAGTTCAAACCAAGACCAAAGAACAGCAACCAGAGAAAAGAAAGTTAAGAGTTAATTTCCCACGCAGTGGATAAAGTTAGACTGTCTAATATGACAGGTGAGCAAAAGGTTGATGTGGAAATGGTGACAACAGTTGCGGGCAAAGAATAAAGCAAACTTTTATGAAGACTCCCAAGGAATGAATGCAATTATCTACAAAGCACTCTGATCTTCTCTAGTCCCTGTACAGCCATCATACAACAGTGAGTATAAGTGGGTGTATGTGTAATATTTAACCAACAGTAATTAAGTTTGTGTAGGTTACCAGAGATTCTGCACAAGAAACATAGAAACATAGAAACATAGAAGACTGACAACAGAAAAAGACCTCATGGTCCATCTAGTCCGCCCTTATACTATTTTCTGTATTTTATCTTAGGATGGATATATGTTTATCCCAGGCATGTTTTAATTCAGTTCCTGTGGATTTACCAACCACGTCTGCTGGAAGTTTGTTCCAAGGATCTACTACTCTTTCAGTAAAATAATATTTTCTCATGTTGCTTTTGATCTTTCCCCCAACTAACTTCAGATTGTGTCCCCTTGTTCTTGTGTTCACTTTCCTATTAAAAACACTTCCCTCCTGGACCTTATTTAACCCTTTAACATATTTAAATGTTTCAATGATGTCCCCCCTTTCCCTTCTGTCCTCCAGACTATACAGATTGAGTTCATTAAGTCTTTCCTGATACGTTTTATGCTTAAGACCTTCCACCATTCTTGTAGCCCGTCTTTGGACCCGTTCAATTTTGTCAATATCTTTTTGTAGGTGAGGTCTCCAGAACTGAACACAGTATTCCAAATGTGGTCTCACCAGCGCTCTATATAGCGGGATCATAATCTCCCTCTTCCTGCTTGTTATACCTCTAGCTATGCAGCCAAGCATCCTACTTGCTTTCCCTACCGCCTGACTGCACTGTTCACCCATTTTGAGACTGTCTGAAATCACTACCCCTAAATCCTTCTCTTCTGAAGTTTTTGCTAACACAGAACTGCCAATACAATACACAGATTGAGGATTCCTTTTCCCCAAATGCGTGTGTGAACATTTTTTAAACTGCGTGTAGAATAGAATAGAGTAGAATAGAATAGAATTCTTTATTGTCCAAGTGTGATTGGATATGCTTATGTTCTCAGTGTACATAAAAGAAAAGACACATTTGTCAAGAATTATGAGCTACAACACGTAATGAGTGTCATAGGATTCAAATAAGCAGTCAGGAAACAATTGATATTAATAAAAATCTTAAGGATACAAGCAACAAGTTACAGTCATACAGTCATAAGTGGGAGGAGATGGGTGATAGGAATGATGAGAAAAAACTAGTAGCAATAGTAGTGCAGACTTAGTAAATAGTTCGACAGTCTTGAGGGAATTATTTGTTTAGCAGAGTGATGACTTTAGGGGGGGAAATGGTCTTGTGTCTAGTTGTCCCTGAACTCTTGTATGTATCTCCATTAAATGTTTGTGAGGCTACCTACTAATAAATCATATTTTACCACCACCCGCTCCCTGTCCCGGCTATGTGCCACAAAGACTCAGCCTTACATACCTGCTTCCTGGGATTAGGTGGAAAGCAAGGATAGTGTAAGCCAGTGTTTTTCAACCAGTGTGCCGTGGCACACTAGTGTGCCGCGAGACATGATCAGGTGTGCCGTGAAGCTCAGGGAAAGAAAACAAGAGAAAGAGAAAGAGAGAAAGAAAGAGCGAGAGAGAAAGAAAGAGCGAGAGAGAAAGAAAACAAGAGAGAAAGCAAGCAAGAGAGAAAGAAAGCGAGAGAGAGAAAGAAAGAAAGCAAGAGAGAAAGAGAACAAGAGAGAAAGAAAGCAAGAGAGAAAGAAAGCAAGAGAGAGAGAGAAAGAGAGGGAGGGAAGGTGGGAGAGAGAAAGACATAGAGGGAAGTAGGGAGGGAGAGAGAAAGAGAGCAATAAAGAGGAAAGAAGAGAGAAAGAAAGAGGGATGGAGAGAGAGAGAAAAAAGAGGGAGAAAGAGGGAGAGAGAAATAGAGCGAAAGGGAGGAAGAGAGAATTTTTTTGTCCAAACTTTTTTTAGCCCCCTCCCCACTCAATGTGCCCCATGGTTTTGTGAATGTAAAAAATGTGCCGCGGCTCAAAAAAGGTTGAAAACCACTGGTGTAAGCCACCCACGGCTGACAGCAATGCCAGGAATTGAGCCGGGGTGGCGCAGCAGGTAGAGTGCTGTACTGCAGGCCACTGAAGCTGACTGTAGATTTGAAGGTCAGCGGTTCAAATCTCATCACCGGCTCAAGGTTGACTCAGCCTTCCATCCTTCCGAGGTGGGTAAAATGAGGACCCGGATTGTGGGGGCAATAGGCTGGCTCTGTTAAAAAGTGCTATTGCTAACATATTGTAAGCCGCCCTGAGTCTAAGGAGAAGGGCGGCATAAAAATCGAATGAATGAATGAATGAATGAATGAATGAATGAATGAATGAATGAATGAATGAAAAGCAAGAAAGGAACTTTAAACACAAATGTGTAACCAGTCCATTTTCTTGCAAGAAAAAAAGAAACCTCGCAAGCCAAACTAAGCTGGTTGTGACTGCTACCTCAAATACAATACAGTTGATCAGTGGAACAGCTTGCCTCCAGAAGTTGTGAATGCCCCACCACTGGAAGTTTTTAAGCAGATGTTGGATAATCATTTGTCTGAAGTGCTGTAGGGTTTCCTGCGTAACCAGGGGCTTGGACTAGAAGACCTCCAAGGTCCCTTCCAACTCTGTTATTATTATCTGTGAAGGAAGGTGTTTCACACTCACATATACACACACAGTTCAGATACTGGGTTTTGCCTCCTTATTGGGTTCCCTAGGGTGGAAATGCTGGATTCTTAGTGTGCTGGTTGCTTGTCAGTGTTGTGGTTAACTCTGGCCCAGCTCCTGCCCCAAGGACTGTGGATGTGGGGGAGACATCCACATGCTGCAGGCCTCTTTTGCCCCCCCCCCGGTGGAATCTGATGATGAAGGCTCCTCTGACCAAGAAGACATGAGTGACAGGGAGGAGGAGAGTGTGGCAGACAGCTCAGAAGGAGATCAATTATCTGGCTCCTCCTTGGATTCAGAACAAGAGTTAATGATACAGCCACGTATGTGGAGAGCGATGCATAGGCAACAACAACTGAGAGATTATTATCAAAGAAAATGAGGCCACCTGTGGTTGGGTGGGGCTGTGGTAATTCGTGAGGCTGCTATAAATAGCAGCCTGTGGGTTTGGCCATTGTGGAGGATTATCTGATCCTTGTGTTTCGTGACTGCTTTACTGACTTTGACCTTTTGTGTGCTGATTTTTCCCCACTTTGAAACTAAACCAGAGCAAAGTGTGTTTCACTTCATGAAAGAAGAACTGTGAATTGCCTCACAGCTGCAAGCTAAGCATCACAGAACTGATAAGGGACTTGTACAAATTACCAGTTTGTTTGGAGACGAGTGCTCTTTGCTATACCAAAAGAGGGCTCGGTTTAAGTGAATTTTCATTATAAAGAACATTGTTTTGAATTTTCAAACGTGTGTGTCTCTGAAATTTGTACCTGTGAATTTTTGGGAGGAGTTTACCAGAGAGCCCGACAGAACAGTCAGCTAGTATGTTCTCTGTCTCAAGGACTAGAAACAAGGGAGGGGTAAGCAGTCCACGGAAAGTCAATTTAGGACAAATAACATTAGATGGAGGTGTGAAAAGCTAACTTTCCACTAATGGGAAGAGATATTTCTTGCAAATATCACAAAGGGGTTCCTTGTTAATTACCTGTTTTTTTAACATCCAGCTGCATTTTACTCTTTTACTGAAAGAGTAGTACTGTAGATGCTTGGAACACACTTCCAGCAGACGTGGTTGGTAAATCCATAACAACTGAATTTAAGGGATAAACCTATATCCATCCTAAGATAAAATACAGGAAATAATATAAGGGCAGACTAGATGGACCATGAGGTCTTTTTCTGCCGTCAATCTTCTATGTTTCTATTTACTACCCCTCTCCCCAGAAATGTAATTGCAGATTAGTCTACTTGTGAAGTACTATGGCAGTGTTTCTAAAATAGTGGGGCACTTACCCCTGAGGGGGCACAGAGTGATGCCGGGGGGGCGGGTGTGACCTTGGGGAACAATACGTGGTACCTCTCAATCGATTCCCCCAGACGGGGAGTGTTTTTCCAGTTACATGCTGCTCTGAGCCCAGAAGAGAAGGCGGCCAGGTGTGGCGTAGCGGTTGTTTGGATTCTTCTCGGCAGGCATCACAATAGCTATGAACGGCTTGGCGAACCTGCTGCTGGACAAAGAGGAGCATCCTCTGCAGCTGGGCGGAAGCTTCAAGTGGCACCCTAAAGCCTCCTTCCACCATTCCCTGTGAATACCTGGCAGAGACAGTGCTTAGGGCCAGGCCGGTGACCCCAAAACATCTGGCCTGGCCCTGTGTCAAAAAAGGGCCCTAACCACGGTAGCCTATGCCTGCCTAATCGAAAACAGGTATCACTGAGTTCAGTGTGACTTACTCCCAGGTAAGTGGGTAGAGCAGCCTTCCCCAGCCAATAGTTTGCTTGCAGCTTATAAGTAGTAAAATAATAAATATTAACATTAAAATTCCATTGGGGCCTAGACCGTAGACCTGGGAGGGGTGGCGTAACAGAAAATAATTGAGAAGCACTGTACTATGGGGTGCTGGTTGTAGGCATATTTCTAAGCCCTATTTAAACCACTTTTTGTAACTCCGAAAGCAGGTGGCACACAATCCTTATGGAGAGGTTGTGTGTGGCTTTGAGTGGCAGGAACAACTTCAAAGCAGAGGATAAAACACATATTTGTCTACTTAAACTTTAATAATTGAAGTAATTTAATACACTTATAACCCCTGATATTTAACAATGCCCAATTGTGGGCACTTACACAAATATCATTTTGTTCCTCAGCGCCCTTGGAGATGGTGACAATTATATATACTGTATTGCTAATAAGTTAACTGGCTTTTGGAGGCAACCAGAATGCCCCAAAGGAACTGAAGAGCCGTTTGTCACTTTTGCAGGTTGCAACTCCACTTTTTAAAACCTTGTTAATACTACTTTCATATCAGTCTGCCAGCATTTTGTCCACCAAGTGCAATTATTTGGGCAGGTATGAAATAGGAGGACCCTTTGTACAGTTCCCCCCAGAAGTCTAGAACGGTATTTTTTTAATCTTGGCCACTTTTAAGATGTGTGAACTTCAACTCTCGGAATTCCCAGCCAGCACTGCTTTAAAAACACTGTTCTAGAATGTGTTGTAGCCTCAACGTCCCATCATCAGAGTTGGGATCAGAATTTCCAATAAGCAAGGTGGCTGATTTTACCACCAATTTTGGCACAATGGTTAATGAAACATAGTCGCTAAGCAAATCTAGCTTCTCCCATTGACTTTGCGTGTAGAAATAGGAAGTCACAAATGTTGATCGCTTGACCCTGGAACACTGCAATTGTCATAAACACGTGTCAGTTGCCAAGTGTCCAAATTCTGACCACATGACTATGGAAGTTATATAAATGTGAGGACTGGTCAAAACTTTTTTTTCCCCAATGCGTTTGAACAGTCATTAAATAAATGGTTCTAAACTGAGGACAATCCATACCAATGGTCATTTTTTTTGAGTCTCCCAGCTATAGGCCTCAAAGAAAATCCCCCAAAGGAGGCTGATTTTCCCTGAACCTAACCCTGAACCTAAAACTACACATGGGCCTTGTATGACAACTCACATTCTGTAAGATAATTTATCACCTTTAAACATATAATGAAATGAATGGTGTAGAAAAGTCAAACTGACACCATTCAGGAAGGGTAGCAGTGACCTTGGTTCTTTCCTATTAGATTACAGGGAAAAAGTAACGCTCGATTTTGTAATTGAAAGTGAAGTCCCTTTTTTTGCCCCTAAGAGTAATAAGGTAGAATTAAAGATAATTTGATACTATTAGCCGTTACAAGCTTTTCAAGCTTTAAAAGATTTGTGACTAAACGTGAACATCAATGATACATAAAAAATCGTAAATCAAGATTTCTGTTGACTAATAATGAGTCGTATTGTACATAGTTTATTTCTGTTGACAGCAATTTAACAGTGGTAGCTATAATGATGCCTTTTTGGAGTGAAATATATACCTGGAAAATCTGAATTAGCACCTAGAGTGTCAAAACAACAAGGCCAAGCAACAAAGCTCCGAAAATTGAGAAATCTGATCAACGTGGACTTTCTGCAGTCAAAGGAATGGCTGGTTTGCTTCATTTCCACAAATGTAATTGAGGGAAGTGAAAAGAACATAAATATTTAACCTTTTAAGAAACTCAGACATTCGCTGTGTTACAAACTGAAAGCTGATATGCTTTTTAAAGCAGGTATACACAAAACAGGTCACAGTTTTGGTCTGACCTTATTGCAAAAAACTGATAAAATACCTGTGCAGCTAAAATATGACAAAGATGGATTTTTCATGTTGCCCAAAAACGCAGTTTGGGAATGGAACACTTTATAAATAAGGCTTGAAGCATTGACAAGAGCTTAAGAAAAAAAGAGTTATTTTAGAAGTGTTCTAATATTAAAAATGGGTAAGATTGCAGAGAGGGTGTTTTTATTTCTTCTTTCCCTTGAATTATGAACGTTTGTTTGAGGCTTAGTGATAATCAGGATATCCAAGATGTTGAATGCACACACGAGTCCTAAACATTTAGGATGACCTTAGCAATGGGGGGTGGGGGAGAGAAGGGGAACAGGACTGCATTTAAACTATATCCTTCAGGAACATGCTTAACAGAGTTTCACACAACTCAGCCTGGCCTTTGAAAGAATCCGAGCTCTGCCAATCAAAGTGGAGCTTTAACTTACATTTGTAAAGTTAAAAGCTAAGAAAGCATCACCCATAAACAAATTCAGCATTCCCTAACCTGGTGCCACCCCCCCCCCCCCCAAAAAAAATATCTCCTGTACCAAAGGTCTCCAACCTTGGCAACTTTATGACTACTAAGAATACTGAAAAAGTTGGAGGGGAAGAGAAGGCAGCCATTCAGTGTGATATGTTGATGAGTTACAGAAGGGAGAGTGGGACTCTGGAGATATCACCCACGGCCTTCATCTTCAGGACAGCACTGAAATCATTGGGAAAGCAATGGGTCCGTCTTGAAGGAGACAGCTATTCCAGCCATAATAGCAAATCAAGACAATCCTGGAAGCTGTAGTTCAGCAACGTAACAATATAGGTTCCTACTTTGTTCAAATTCATATAAAAGTGTATTTAATCCACAAAATTGCATAAGCCATCTTACTGCCTTTAGGATTGTCCATATTTCTGTTTTCTGGCCATTTATAATTCCATGGATGAACCCATTTAAAAATGTGATTCAGGAAAGCAATCATAAATTTTCTTTTGTACATCTCATTATTTGATTCCCCACCCCTAGCCCCCACCTCCCACCCCCCGCACAAGACAGTCCCGTGCCGTACTAATCATTTCCTGGAAGGTTATGCACAAGTACTATGAAGCAAATGATTGTTTAAAAAAACACTAAAGTACTTTTAGAGCCAGAATCTTCTCGTATCATGTGATCTTTACAGTAATTCAAACTGGCTCCAGACCTTTGCACATACACCCACAGAAACCATCCAATTTGGCTCTGATCTTCCTAAAGGTCTAATTCTGCAATTGCTAGAGACCAGCACTGCAAAAAAGACGCTATTACTGGCTGAAAATTCATATAAGAAATTATAAATATTAGGAAATGACTTTAGTCACGTTAGAACTGGGTCCAAATATGTTATTTACTACAATGTAGTGTTTCCTTGGTGTATCCTATTCTAGATCAAAACTATGAACCAAAAACAAGATTGAAGGAATTAAGAAAATTTCCATTCTTCACTAAATGTCATGCTATTAAGACATTGCTCAACATTCAAACCTATTTACAATCTTAAATATTTACTTTACAACACATCTGTTTCTGAAAACAAAGATAAAGAAACCTTTTACACTTCTTTCTCAAACACAGCATTCTTGGCAAAATGTGATAAGCAACTCTGCTTAGGGAGTGAAGATAGCACAGCCAACCACCGGCTGATTTTAAAACTTGTGCATGCTTCGAAGAAAACAATCCCCAAAGCCTTCCTTTAAAAATCACACTGAATTTCTGTAAAAAGGAAAGGTAAATTCATTTCAGGAACACGTAAAAATTTAGCCCTCATAGTAACCAACTCTGACTAAAATAAATATCATGGAACACATCTACCAACAAAAAGTACCTTTAAAATGTGCTGATTTCAAATTGGTTTCATTTGCCCCCCTCCCATTAGCCCATCTGCCAAGCAGGGGGGAAAAACAGAAGGAAGGAGTCCTGAAGCCATTCTCATCCAGCGTAAACCTGAGGTTGCAACGGAGGAGGCAGCTTGTCATTTTCAACATTTTCAGAGTCAATGGCCGCTAAGGCTGGGTTTGGGGCTTTAATCTCCAAAGGGTACTTCTCCACAATCTCCTGGACTTCCTTGGTGATCCCATCAGTCCAGTCAATAAGGTCCCTCTCGAGCTTTTTGGCCTCACTGACAATCCTCTCCTGCCTCTCGTTCAGTTGTGAGAGGAGGCCCAGGTTCCTGTACATTTGGCGCATCCCCACGCAGACATCAGCTGGCCAGTTCTCGGGTTCTGGCTTCTTTGGAGAGGTCTGGCCAGACATATAGCGATCAAAGTCTTCCTGGCTCAGGTTTAAGGACTGAGCATCCAACTTCTCTATGAAGGCAACAGCACAACACTGCAAAACCAAGAGCATTGGTTCTTTTAGGCTGCATACAATTAACACATTAACTCCATTCATATACAAACCATTGAATCTTTTTTCGGAAAATAGTTTAAATTACTGCTTAAGAACAATAACCAACTACCCCCCCCCCCCCCAGGTCTGTATTGCCCCCAACCTACTGGCTTTCTGGAAAGTCTTAAAAACCTTGCTTTGCTGGCAGGCCTGGGTGCAGTGAGAATTGACACCTTTTAATCCCGGCCAAAGCAAGTTGTAATTGGGTCATTCTTTGTCAAGTGCCCACTTGACTGATTTTTGCAGCCTTATTTGAAAAGAAACCATCACAAAAATAACTTATATGACAGAAAAAAACATGCTCTTTCTAATGAAATAAAAATGAAGATGATTGAAGGTGAGAAAACAGAGAGCTCTGTTTCATCACCTTCAATCATCTTCATTTGAAAGAGCACGTTTTTTCCTATCGCACTGTTTTCTCACCTTCAATCATCATTTTTATTTCATTAGAAAGAGCATGTTTTTTCTGTCATATAAGTTATTTTTTGTGATGGTTTCTTTTCAAATAAGGCTTCAATTTCACCTGGTCCACTTGACAAAGAATGTCCCAATTGGTACGTGTGAGATAGTATAAGTGCATGGACTAGATTTTAGTTTAACTTTATTTTAATGTAAAGTACCGTATCTTTTTATATGTTGTATGCCGCCCCGAGTCCTTGGAGAGGGGCGGCATATAAATCTAATAAATAATAATAATAATAATAAAATAATAATTTAATGGTTTTAAATTAAAATTTATGTTATTAATTGATTTGATACTGTTTTATAGTTTTATTATGTGAACCACCCTGAGACTTTCAGGAATGGGTGGCATATAAGTCAAATAAGTAAGTACCGGTAAGTAAGTAACTAAATAAGTAAGTAAGTAAATACCAATAAGATGATCAAAAATTGCTCAATTTGTTTGATCAGGAAGCCTACAATCTTAATTAGAAATTTGCCTATGCATTCCATTTGTGAAGTATATGTTACAGTACATATTACAGTTTGTATGTTCTGACACATGCAAACTTTTATTCATCTTGCAACTGTTGTGTGTGTGATACGGTGGAAGGAAGAGTAAGTAATGAGTATGCCCTGCTTAGAACATCATCAGCTATGGAGCAATATCGTCAACTACCCAGAGTCCAATTGAAGTAGTAAGTAAATCACACAAATAAATATAGAAAATGCTTCCATGCGTTCACCACCTCATATACAGTGATGGCGAACCTTTTTTTCCTCGGGTGCCAAAAGAGCATGGGTGCGTGCTATCATGCATGCGCAGGTGCCCACACCCATAATTCAATGCCTGGAGAGGGTGAAAACAGCTTCCCCCCCCCCACAGCCCCTCTGGAGCCAGAAATTGCCTGCTTCCCAACTTCTGGTGGGCCCAGTAGCCTCGTGTTTCGCCCTCTCCAAGCTCCAAAGGTTTCCCTGGAGCTGGAGAAGGGTAAAAATGCCTTCTCCATGCCCCAGAAGCCTCTGGAAGCCAAAAACGCCCTCTCAGAGCCTCTATGCTAGCCAAAAATCAGCTGGCCAGCACACACATGCACAGTGGAGCTGAACTAGGGCAATGACTCGCGTGCCAGCAGATATGCCTCCGCGTATCACTTGTGGCACCCATGCCATAGCTTCGCCATCACTGTCATATACCAAACCTCATGCTATAGCAAGGTCTGGATTAATCAAAACAGAAAACTTGCACAAAGAAACTATATTTGGGTTAATATAATGACCTGATTAAAAACATGTTAATGTCTTGGCTGGATTCCCATCACACATTGAATAGCTAAGTACAGAACTCCACCGCAGCTCACTGTACAAACCCAATCAAAGTTTTCCTAGTTTTAAATTTAGTTCACTGCAACAATTTAGTCATACTTGGCTTCCCATTCTTATTTGGCAAACATGGCAAGAATATTGGAGAAGTTATTATTGCATACCTTTTTTTTTAATTATGTGTAGATTTTGTTTCTGATATGTGAACAGCAAGAGCTAAAAGGTTGGCATTTTTCAATATATTTAATACCAACTCCCCCCCGGATATTAGAACTGCCCCTACTCTCCCTGCCTTCCGTAAAGTTCTTAAAACCCACCTTTGCCGTCAGGCATGGGGGAACTGAAACATCTCCCCCGGGCATGTACAATTTATGTTTGGTATGTTTGTGTGTGTGCTTGTTAGTATATTGGGGTTCTTTTTAAAAACTTTTTTAAATATTTAAATTTATTTGAATCTATTTGGATTTGTACGATTTGTTTATGCCTTGTTGTGAGCCGCCCCGAGTTTCGCGGAGAGGGGCGGCATAAAAATCTAAATAATAAATAAATAAATAAATAACGCTAACTAATTAGCATGAACACAGGAAGTTAGAGTTCCTTGATGTATGTGCATCATGTAACCTCTCCATAGTGCCTCATGACTGAATGTTCAACATCCAAAAAACATGCCAAGCACATGCTTGCTGATGTAACAATGTAAGGCCATGAATAAGAACACTGAACCAGATGAGCCAAAAATTCTTAGGCGGACAATAAATTTAAATAAATCGTGATCTTGATAAGTTCAGCTTCTCTTCCATTAAGAGAAAACAAGAAAAACAGGTTCGGTATCTGGCCATATATAGTTCTTCAAATTCCCCTAAAAAAGAGAGTCGCGATCACAGATATACTTACCAGGTTTGTAAAGTAATAGCCATCCTCCCCAGTCATCAGCCTGCTGGGATTGCAGAACCG